>NC_056480.1:11287992-11587992 GCF_008729295.1 Plectropomus leopardus
GAGGAAATTTCATTCATGTCGGATACACAGAAACACACTTTGACTTCCTGAGCATTACCCATTAGGACTTGACTGATACATCTAGCCATAATTGGTCTTTTATGAAAGGGGAGCTTGCAGACATGTCGTCCACTTCTGATACAATGGTTTCTCCCAGAGTGCAGCCAGATACCCGCAGTCTGAAAGCATTCGTTCAACTGATAACTACTGTTTCTTTGATATGAACACTTAAAGGTAAAAGCTTTCATAGTTTCGTCAGTCTAGGTTTAGGTAGACTGCTTTAGTGTTTCAAGACTGTGTAATTGCTGTTCCAAAGGCTTTTATAGCCTACAATAATACACCTCAGACTGAGTGAGACTTTTTCAAGTTTCCCTGTGTGCAAATATTAATATCAGATAATGATTTGTGTCTCAAAAATGGATCCAGATGTAAAGAAATGATAAAACCCACACTGGTTAAATCCTGGCAATAGCGGGAAAGAAATGTCCTCCACTTTGTGCTGTAACATTGTTGCTCTCTGTAGCTCAGTGATGCACTATTTATGTATTTGACAATTGACTTTTCCAGAGAAATATGTAAGATAGAGGGAGATTCTATATTTTTCATAGTGTCCATAAATCCCTTGAAAAAACCTAAACAACAATGTGTTGTCCATCTCCCAATGCTATCTGACTTCCCATGTGTGACAGTCAGCTAGTGATGCATGAAAATGAACAAACAAGTCCTTTTGAATGACTGTTTAGTGTCCAGTATGTACTGGGTCAGTTTGTCAAATGTCCGAGTGCTCATTAATTCCATAATTCGAGTTTATACCTCCGCCATCCTAGGCCATTGGTGCATTCATGTGCTCCTTGGACGGTTGGTTTTTGGCGTGTCAATGACCTTTGAGTTGTAATTTTGAAACACTACGGGCACTACAAAAATGTAGCTGGTTGAAGACAAGTTTTGTGTGACGGGCAGCATGAGCTGTCAGTCATTTGTGTCAACTGGCTGAAGTTAAGCTAACATGTTAGGAAGCTTAGTAATTAGTCTGGAGAGCTTTATTTCCCTGTCAAATAACTTTGTATTGAACAAAATGTTCAACAATGGTGAACAAACAAATTGCAGACAGGGGTAAACAGAACACTTGAGCCAAATTGCAGCAGTCTCAGTAAACTATAGTGACCGGCCATTGCCAGCCCCGCTGGCAAGCGTTAGCTCGCCAGCTCTGCAAGACAGTTGAGTCTTTACATCACCACTACCAAGAAGACAACCAAATATTTGGCACAGACATGCAGATTTGCCACTTTTTGGCCTTGCCACACCACCATTTAAGGATAGTGAGCAGTGCATGCATTGAAAAAGACAAATAGATCAAAACATGAAATAAACTGGCTACCACCAGAAGAAAAGTGAATGTGTGCTACTGTATAAAAAATGAAGTAGGATAGTGCTGCAGAAACAGAGCTCAGAGAACTCCTCTGTGTAAACACAGTCAAAAAATTGAGATTTCTCCCTCCCTCCAGAGGCTCTGCATTCCTCCCATCCCCACCTGAGCTGTCGTGCTGCAAACATAATTAAGAAAGCAAGTTAATGTGAGTAATTGAACATCAGCTCCTCTGATCTGCAGAGGAGCGGCTGAGTCATGTGTGCGTGGCTGGTTAGTAGCCACAGTCTCCTGTCATCACAGAGATAAAGCAGACAGCTGACAGAAACAGTCATGGGTGTCTCTTTATCTGCCCGTGTTGTTACGGCTTAACTCAACCAACCAGTTGTAAGAGAGAGAAGATAAGGTGAGCTGCGCTCCACTGACACCATCGTGCACCGCTGAGGCCGATACCGCTGCAGAAATGAGTGGCCTCAGGAAAGCCTGTAGATATTCTGCACAATCTGTAGTGTTGTTGTCTCTGTTTTCTCTTTTCAGGTCAAGGGTCAATATTGATGCCTGACAGACAAATTTGCACACTGCTTTTTAGGTTCCACTGGCATTTTGTTGGCCAAAAAATATTTTTAATTTCATTTTCAACAGCAGGGGCTGTCCATTTTTGTACAATTTTGAATTAATAGAAAGTTGAGTTCAGTTGCACTAACAAATTCATGATTGTACCTTTAGGCATTTTAGAGGTAGTTGAGCTTCTTCTTGTGCAGCACCACTACAAGCTCAGCAGTGTCTCGCTGTACTTTTTTAAGTTTAAGCTTTGATCCTACATGATATGAAAATTTGACATTACAATTATACTGGCCAAAATCATTACGACTTATGATATTATCCAGACAATCATCTAAACATGCTTAGAACTCTTAAAATGGCACTAAACATACTGAAATCACTTTACAGTACATCTTTGGTTTCATCTCTTTTAGTGATAAACAATTTTAAAAAGCCAGGCTTTTTAACTATTTAAAATAGCATAATATTTTCTAATATAAAATATTTAATGCTTGATTAATATCCTTTGTGTTTTTTGAGTTTGGTACGTATATGCAGCCTGATTTTGCAGTCTCTTTTATTCTTGGTTGCCCATTAGTATTTTTGCAGTCCAGTTGCCAGAGAAAAATGTTTGCATTGAACTTTTCTGCAAACCACAGATATGTTACATTTGTACTTTCTATACACTTTATATCAACATTTCTTAAGTGACATAGTTCTGGTTATATGTATCTAAGCTGACTTTGTCACATGGAGGTAGAGGGGATGGTGGATGGTCTGAAACAGATGTGAGATGGCTGCCACGTTGCAGACCACTGTTTGAAACCAAGAAAGAACAATACCTGGTGTGTGTGTGTGTGTGTGTGTGTGTGTGTGTGTGTGTGTGTGTCTGTCTTTTCCTAACCACAATTGAGTGGGTTTTTGTGCTTAAACCTAACTACACTTTGACCACAGTATTTTTTAAGAAAAACAGAAAAATAAAGTCTCAACGTATCAGTTACATAATAATGTAAAAATGTAACATATCCCTGGTTTGTGCAATGCCTGCATTTATACTGGTGATTAAGCTGCTCTTTGGGTGGTAATGGACACAATATTCATAATTATCACGAAAATGGAAATTCACCACAGTTAAACTGATGAGAATTTTTATTGCAAGCTGTGATTAACTGTTATATCCTTAATTAGACCATTCTTGCCTGGCCATAGGTTTTTTTCACAGCATACATTTTGACGTGTAGTAGCACAAGAGCAGATGTTTCTAACAACATGATGACTCTGTTCTATTCAAGTATCAGTTTAATCCAAATGATACCGTGCTGTCATCTGCAGGGTCTATTCTGGTCCTTGCTCTCCCTGCATTTTTCAGAGATGCAGCTGCATGGCATTTACAAAGACTTGTGTGCCCAGTTCGTTGCACTTCTAGTCGTCACTATGCACTTTTTTTTGTTCAGTGTCTTCTAACTAAAATGTGCATGTTTGTGCTCTGCTTTTTAATTGCCCTGCTGGGGATAGATAATAAATACGGAATTGAATCAGAAGTCCATGTGTGGATCACCCCACCACCCCAGGGTTTCCCACATATTCATTTATTTGTGGTGGCCAGCTCCGATTAAAACATCTGCTGCCACGTATTGATTTAATTTCATTTTAGCTGGACTGTTCATTAGGTGTGGAATATATACATATATAACATCTGGCTATGCATTGCACCACACTCTTGGAGTGTTGAGCGTACTCTGGGCACAGATGGAGCCTCTGAATGCCAGGTGCAGTGAAAGTGAAACTTGCCAGTTTAATACACTGGGTCTAAAAGTTCTTTCACTTTCACTCTCCTCTGCAGCAGTTGCTCCTCATCCATTCATTTGATGAGCTCTGACTGCCGCAACAGCTCAGTTATCCACCAAGTGACTCAAACTGCTGCTGAGTAAACTCATGACAAGTTCTGCCTGTGCTGAAAATATAGATGATTATCCAAACCAACTCCATGACCCTAGTTTGTATAGCGAGCTTTCTCTGACTTGTCAGAATTCCTACTGAGCCATAAAACTGTTTTTCTTAGGCTTAACGCTCTGCATGAAATTTTCTTTGACAAGTAGAAACAACAAAGATCTCTTAACTATCCAAAACTGTTTTAAATAAATATTTCTTCTCAAGTTTTGTCCATTTTTTTGACAGATAAGTGTGAAAATTTTGAAGTGAAAAGAGAAAACTTTAAAGTGAGACTTCAGATTGAGGCTCTTGAAGTGTTGAAATGTTTCTCTTAAAATCTTAAGCAGTGGGTAGCTTTTGGACCATAACCATGAATCTGTATTCTATAACTGGTTCAGTGTCTGTTGGTCTGCTCCCATTGAGCTCCCACAGCTCCCACTTGGCTCCCTCTGTTTATTTTCCATTTCTCATACCCAGCCAGTGTTCTCTAAACTGCAGTGCTGCTGAATCAATAGTGCAGTGAGAGCCAGGCTGCACCCACAGACTCCACTGTAGCATACACTTCACAGCCGCCTTAAAATCGGGCCATAATGTGTTCTAGTCAGCAGACAACGCCACGGCAGGCGTGGGAATGATGGAGTTTTTTTTTACGCTCAGGAATTGTGTTCCAAATCATCCTGTCTCTTTGCCTCTCAGGCAGCTCTAATCCCTCTCCGCTGCCTATCTGAAAAGTATCTGTAGCTCTTATCATCAACCACGAAGAGTATTTTCATTTACTCAGTTGCCTCAGCTGTCCTCGCTGCACACACGTCTGCCCTTGATAAGATTAATTAAGCACTCAGTGCAAAGATAGTTGGAGTTTCAAGGTAGTTGTGCTGCGGCAAGCCGACTGTAGGTCACCTGCACGCCAGATGCAGCACTATGGAGCCTGTGGGAGCCATTCACGCTACTGGCCTTCCCATTCTGATACTAGTCACTGCACTGGCAAGGCCCTGAGCTAACATTAATCATAGAGTGTGTTTCATAGAAGGCCGTGGGAGGAAGTGGCAGATTCCCCGTACCTCGCCTGATATTCCTCGGCACAGTAAATCTCGGGTTAATTGTCTCCATGCATGCCTCAGTCGGTTTTCCAGCTGATGTGGCTGCGCTAGCTGTTGAATTCTTAATGTGCCCTTTTGTGGTCAGCTTTCAGCAGCTATCACCTTCAAGCCTTAGCTCTTAATGGGGGTGGCTCCCCTTTTATTTTCAAGGCAGTTAAGCTGGGGGGAAAAAGCATCAATGCTGTTTGAAGACGAGCTAATGGATAGGCGTAAATCATCTTGTATGGATCCTTTTCATGAGTCTCCACAATCGGCAGAATAAATGTTGGCATTGTACGTTTCTGCAAATCATGGATACATTATAAATACTTAATGTTATTAGGTAATGGATTTGGAAATACACTTTTCTTTACCTTGTGGTTATCGAATGGTATAACCGCTTATTTATGGTTTGAAAAAGATAAAAGATTAAAGAAAACCTCGGCTTTGGGGGCACAATCCTGGCTGGAATTGCAGCAATGTTTTGGTAAAAAAAAACCCTTTCCAAGCACTGTTCTGGCAGGAAATCCCACGATTTTTCTGTAAAAAAAAACCCAAAAAACAAAAAAACACTGCTTTTTGTGGCACTGTCCCGGCAGAAAACGCAGCAACATCTTTGTCTCAGCAAAGATAAAAAAAGCTTTGCACGAACCGATCACATCTGGAAACGCAGCAATGTCTCGATAAAAAATCAACTCACTTTTTTTGGCACTGTCCTGCCTGGAAATGCAACAATGTCTTTATTAAAAAACAAACAAGCAAAAACCCCTGCATTTTGCACAATCCCGGCTGGAAATGCAGCAATGTCTCAGTAAAAGACAACCATCTTTGACTGAAAACCTGCTGGACACAGTATTGACAGATTTCTAAAAACCAACAATTTTTTTTGTTTGATGGTTTCGAGCAGTGATCCGAAGCTTTTACAAGAGAGGCAGGTGTCTCGCCAACATGACATGCCATCCACCATCCCCTCCAGCTCTAGAGTGTATTGTTCAGTCATTGAGTCAGCTCATACACTACGTCCCCTTTGAAACGTTGCAATGATATTTATGAAACACATAAATATAACGTTATAAGTGGTTCAGAGAAACATCCGATGCCAACATTTTCTTTTGCCAACAGGGCTGCACTGGGAGGACATGTAACCCCTTTCCTGCAGGGGTGAGGGGGTTAGCGCCTGCCTGTGGGCTCATGTGTGGGTAAACTGTAAAATCTTGGCTCCAGTACAACATAGTTCCAATGCAGCGAAATGCAGCGAAAGGCTACGGTGAGATTCCATTTCTGTTTTGGCAGGGAGCTTTGCACAGGCGGCCAGGCCAAGCCCCCGGCCTCAGCAGCCAGTCACCACACACACTGAGGATCAGCTTCCTTCCAGGGCTTTGATTTCATTCAGGTGATGAATCCCCAGCAGCTGACTCTGAGGGAGGGGCAGCAGGCCACCAGGGTCTTGTGTCCAGTACCATCAGATCTAAGACAGTGTTTCCAAAATATATAAAAAGGACTTGTTGATGCCATGAATTGATGGCAGAATTTCATAATCACATTTTCCAGGCCTTGAAAAGTCACGGAACTAGTAAAAATCATTGCAAGTTTCGGAAAAGATCATGAAAATGTGTTGTGTGTAATACATTAAATTATATTAGAGTAACATAACATTGAATTTTTTTTTCTGTAGTTGTCAACGTAAGGTAGCTCTAATATGCATCGGTGTGTAACAACGTTTTGGTTTTTATTTGTTCATCAGTTTCTTCATTTTCTTCCCACAATCCGTCTCTCCCTTCATATATGCCCATGAGGAATGTCAGGTAATTTTTAAGCACTTGTGGCTAAGACGAGAGGCACACAACTTTAATGGGCTTTAAATCTGGAGTTTTTTACGGGTCCATGAATGCAGCGCAGGGGGAGCTGTCCATGAGTTGTCTTTTTCCTCAGCAGCAATTAGTGACTCACAGGGTGAATAATGATCTGCGCCTCCATTCAGAGCCGATCAGATCAGATCGATGGATCAGAGAAGCAGCTGCTATGAGTGAATGCACATTTTTAGACCCGCTGAATAAACAGTAAAATTTTACTTTCAATGCGCCTGGCATTCTGCTGCTCCATCTGTACCCAGAGTACGCCCTGCACTCAGAGAGTGTGGCGCAATACTTTGCCTAACGACATATATTTCAATAACTATTTGTGGCAACAGATGTTTTAATCGTGGCAGGCCACGACAAACTAACAAATGTGTGGGAAACCTCAAGTCAGCCAATATATACAATATGTTGCGATGGTAAAATACCTCCCTTAGAATCAGGACTAGATTTGTAAAAGATGAATTTCAGCCAGTATGTCATCACCAGAATTTTTTAAACTCTCAAGTATCAATACCCTTTTTCTCCTTTTAGCTTCCAATCATGCACATCTTAATGTATGAAAATCCTGCAGATTTCAAAGCTTCACACACAACACCTCCATCAACACATCTGTATTCTATCTCATAAATGATCAAACTGAATTCCCTCAAATTTAAATGTTATGTGGGCATCTGCTAAAGAGACATGCAAGCACTTGTCCCTCTCACTCATAACATTAAATCAAGGCTTCTGCAAAATAAGTTTTATGATCCATCACAGATGCAGGCTATGAGAGAACTGAGAACTCTCCACTGCTCCCTCTTGCATGTCAAACGCCAAATATTGTGCTAGCATTACGTCTCTTTCTTTGAATGGAGCCATTTGGGAACATTTACGTAAGGGAGACCTATGTTTGAAAACCCAGAAGCTATTATTTCTTCAGACAGACGAGGCCATAAATGTGACAAAATTGCATGTCTGAAAAGGGCTCTATACTCAGATTTTGATTTTAGAAGATTGACTCAAAGACATGTTCTTTTTTCTGCTCAGCACAGAGTGAATGTGTCTGTGCAGGAGAAGGAAGGACACAGTGAATTATAGATAGACTGAATGTTTCTGGCTGTGAGTGATTGCAGTCTATGGAAGCCCATCTCAATAGAGGAGCGACATAAAATCAATGCTCAGAGTGCAACCTAATCAATGTTGCCATGATGACTATAGGGAGGGCACTGAGGGATTGTTTTATTTGGTTAGCCTGGGAGGTCACCCTGTGTTTAGTTTGATGCAACCTGTCTTTTGACAACAAGCTCAGCGTGGGGTGTTTTATAATACTAATGTAATACCACTGCAGCTTTGACAGCACTGTTTGCTCGCTCAGACTGCTCAACATGTTTCTCTTTCACAGCAACTTGGCAATTTTCCTCAGTCATTTAATTTAGTCCCAACAGAAAATGTGTTCATTTCTGGGAGAGCAGCTTGCTATCAGCTCTGAATACGATATTGAAAGAGCAGCTAAAGAGTAGCTCAGGACATTTACGCACAATAGCGAGCTGAGTCGGCAAGTCTCAGTGACCTTGGCGTGTGTGTGTGTGTGTGTGTGTGTGTGTGTGGGTGTGTGTGTGCGTGTGTGTCTCTTGAGGACCGTGTAATGGCACAGTCAGGTCTCGCAGAGAGGCCCGAGGAAGAAACTGATATATTATTGAAGCGTTATTTGACTTCATCCCTAGACTTCATCTTGTATAGATAATAATAGCTACACTTTACTTGAAGTGATGCTTACAAGGCATCAGAAGTACATTACAGTGTGTGCGTGTAGAGTACATGGAGATTAATGAAATCAGGGGACAGTGTAAAGCTCAGAATCCGACGAAAGTTAAGGTGGGCTGACAGAGTTGGAGTACTTTTCAAAGTGTCTAAGGTGACTTTCACAGCTGTAGTTTGATAGTTTTCACCTCAACTTGAGAAAAAAACCTTCAAGCTTTTCCTACACACACGCACACACACATATATATATATATATATGTATATATATATATGTATATATGTGTAATTTCCACACTTCATTGGCAATTTATGCATCAAAACACTGACATTTTCCCACACATTTTTTCAATTTTGGCCTTAAAAGCATAAGGAGATCCAATAAACTGTCTTATTAACTTACATTAAAAATATTGTCACCACTTACCCTTGCACACTTCAGCTTTTTCCTCTCTTAGATATTTACTGACAGTTGATGTGCTGTTTATCTTGCAACTACTTTCAGACATTTCACCTGACATTTTAACTGATCACATTGCACACACTTGGACTCTCCAGTGCTTCCACTTCAGATTAAAATAAACTATTTTTCTACAGGTGCGTCACCTGACATTTCAGCTGCGTTCACCTCTTACCCTTCAACTGACAACAAGGGCTGTGACAATAACCACATCACCGCAATAGTGTGATGATGAGGTCCTCCCCATTATTGCCTTTTTTTTCTTTTTCTTTTGAGCTGATATAATTATTTCTTTGAAAATATGCTACTTTGGCTCAGATGCAGCCCTACTGTCTGCAGTCACCACTCTGTAATCTCGCTCTATGTCCCGCCCATCCCACCTATGGTCCCTTCCTTTCAGCTGTCGCTTTATACGCAGGTGTCGATTCAGTTCTGTTGCTACCGCTGCTGCTGGTTTTAAGGTGAGACAACTCTGTCGCCTTATTCCGCTGTCGTACGTTTTATAAAAAATGGTGAGGCGGAATAATGGCACAATATCACTCTCTTGATCAGGCAGGGTCAAAGGGTCTATACGCTGCTCTAGCATCAGCCTCATGCTGATCCCGACCTAATGAGATAACAAAGACCACCTCGTTCTTGATTTTAATTCATCATACTGTTTGTTTGCTTTCCCACTTTTCTGGAACATGTGGGAATAAGTAACGTGCAAATTTTCACTTGAATATACGTTTATTTTGTCACAAGGAATGACAACATGTGAAAATAGTTGTATAATGTGACTTCAGAAGGAGCTTTGTTCAGTCTGAAAAAAAACAACCTCTGATCATATAACAGTGATGTCTTCAGGGTTATGTACTATTAGGCTTGAGACTATGCATTGTTTACAAAAGATTTTGGTATTTACCACCAGGCATGGAGCATCTAGCACAGACACTATTGAATTGCATTATGGGAAGTTTAGGACATTTTAGAGCTAAACTAAAAGTCAGCATATCTTTATTAGTGGCCAAAGTCTGTCGCTTGTAAATTCTCAGTCTTCATGGAAGAGCAATACGAAGTCACTGTAGCCGTTAAACACTCTTGATACTGGTGGAGGTTGTGCTTTATGGGGCACAAATATGGTTAACGGCATTACATGAAACTGAACGTAATTCTTTATTATTATATGGTTACAAAAGAATCTTTTTATTGGCCCCATCTGGGTGATCAAGCTCACAGCTAAGGCTTGGATCGGCCGGTACGCTGGACAAAAGTGGCCGTGGCAGTGACTTAATGTAACAGCTCATCCTGCAGCACAAAAAAGGCGCTTGAGTGTCGGATATCATTTTGTCTGAAGATAAAGAACAAGCTGCATTTGTGTTCAGTGGGCTTCCTGTCGCTCCTCGACTTCTCAAGAATTATTTAAAGCGTAAGCTCTCTCACCTGCAGCGCTGTCTCAACATTTTTAGTTAAAGCATTTATTGCTTGTAGCATGAAGCATGAATGGTGGAGGTGACACTGGAGGCAACGCTGAATTAATTCCAAACAGAAGCTTCACCTCTCTGCGGAGCTCACTGTTGTGATGCAGCTGCTGGATTTTGTTCCCTGTCAACAAGATGAGACACTGCCGACTGCACGCACACAACCCCACACACACACACACCACCAGCAAATCTCCATCTTCTCGCCAGGATGGAATTTTATGCCCTCAGTTTTTTTTTTTTCAAAGAGGATGAAAGCACTTTGACTGAAGACGTTTTACAAAAGATGAAAGAAGCCTTTTAGATAAAAAAGAGTGTTTTCTGGGAAAGGAACATCACACTGGCAGCGGTCTGATTTTCTGAGGACCACAACTGCGGCCATGAGAAGTGACCTGATATTCTCTCGGGACTGACTTTCATAACTTGTTGCTTTTGAAGATTTTATTAGAACCAGAGTCAGTTAAAGTTTACACAGGGAAAGTGGTGCTAAAGGATATCATAAGAATTCAAAAGTCAGAATGCTTTGCTTTTTATAAATCAGATCAGTGAAAAAATGAAGAGTGAGATTTCGCCCAACTCTCCCCTGAATCGTTGAAGCAGATGTCAGATCCTTATAGCCAAGTGTTAGTGTAGTTCAGAATCCTGTAAGACACATACAGAGTTCCCCATCTTAGTGTTGTAGCAATGAATTAATCAACCCATATATTAGTAAACACCACACTGGGCAAATGTGGTAGTCAAGGTACAGGGCTTTGGATGTGTTGATCTGTGGAATGGATGTGATTTTTGCTTTTCTTGAGACCTAAAATGCTAAAAAGTACACTAAAAAATGATGTGGCTCAACAAAAAAACAATTTACATAATCTTTTTACGTTATGGCAGCCTCTAATAAAATCACATACAACAAACAAACTACATTGAGTGAGGAGAATTAGCATTCAGGTCCCTAACACAAAGTCTTAACTGTCTGAATTTGTCCAGGCACATTAATTAGTCAGAGGAGGGGACTTGAAATCCTGAACTGAAGGTGAAGAAAAGTTAAATTGTCATGCCAATTTCATTGGGTTACTACCACTTGAATTTTGTTTTAAAACAATTAAGGCAGAGATTTCAGTTTTAATTACACACAGTATTAGGTTGATGTAATTATCAGCAATTTTATGTCAACACAACTCATCAAAATAATGTTTGCAACTTAAAAGGGTTAGGTGTTTTCTGTTTCTTGCAGCGCAGAGCGTTTTTTAGAATTTAATGTGTAGAAAAAAAAACATTTTTTAATGTTTAAGCTACGGGCAAATAATCCTAAATAAGTAAGTTATCCAGGTTACGATAGAATGTCAAAACTAAAAGATGTTTTAAATTTTTCCTTTTATTCAAAAGCTGCACCAAGGCCAAGGCTAAGCACATGCGAAAGCCTCTAAAATCAATTCAGATTTCCAGTGTCTTTTCACCTCTCAGCACATTTTATACGACTTTATACGACTTCACGCCTTCAAGGGAAATAAGTCAATCAAAATATTCTCTGAGGTGCTGTAAGAGCTATCAAAGTTTGATTTACTGTTGCTCAATAGTATGTTACAGACCCAAATCATTACCAAAAGCTTCATTTGTTGCCAGAAAGTATAAGCCTGGAACAAATGTGCATCACTAAAGTTTTGGCCAATTAGGACAGATTTTCTACTCTGAGACTCCCCAGTGTCTGCATAGTAAGATTTTCCTTTTATTGGAAAGCGGTGTATGAGCCTTTTTGGCATCTGCACCAAATTCAAGGCCAAAACCTCTGAAAACTATTTAGATTTGCAGCCTCTTGTCACTTCTCAGCGCAGTTTTTCAATAAGATGGCTTTGCAGTATCAGAAAGTTGACTGGGAGAGAAAACTTCAAGCCTATTAATGTCTTTGGTTTCACACTCTGATGTTCTTACAGACAGCTGGTCCATAAAACAGGATTCACTGTGAACCGAAGCTTATTGGTCAGGTTGAAAATAGATTTTACTCCAATTCAATCTCAACATTTTCTTTTTAAGAACAGAGTTGGTTGGTTCTAATTTAGAATGAGAATGTAAATGTATTTTATTTTAATTATGTCAAATGCTATGAGGAACCCCTTTTAAACCTGAGAAAAATGGTTTGATTTCTTTTCAAAACATGGGAATAAAGCAACTTTTAAAAATCTGAAAATTTGCTGTGGGGAATTATCAGAAGTTATAAAAAATAGAGTTAAATACCCAGAGAACCATAATAGTATATTATAAAATATGTGACAGAAAGGCATGAATGAATTTTTGTGCCTGTTTTTTCTCCTTTTTTTCTTTTTTTGTTGCTTATTTTCAGGTAATTTATTGTGACTTTTTAGTAATTTCTTGCTAATTTTTGGGGCCATTTCTTGTAAAGTTGAGTTACTCATTGTCTTCTTCCCATGTTTTTGAAAGAAATCCAGCCAATTTGCTCAGGTTTCAAAGGGTTAAGCAATAACACACAAGAAGGAGTGCTGTTGTATTGAATGTCAGCGATTCTCTTAACAAAGCAAAACATCGCAAAAACCATTTTCTTGTTTTTATTTGGTTGTTTTTTCCATCTCCTCTATTTCTTCATTCCCTCTCTCTGTCTGTTTTATTGGCTGTAGTTCCTCGCAGCTAGTGGAGGAGGGTTAATGAATTGCCATTTCTGCACCCTGATGGGAATCATCAATGGCAAGAGCAACACTAAAGGTTATCATAAACACATTTGCCTCCCTTTAGTGGCTGAATGAGAGAGAAGATGAGGGAGAAATGACTCACATCCAACATTATCATTTACTTAAATTATTACTGTGGACGCAGCATAATAGGCTGCATGGGAGACATACGCCAACAAGTAATTGAGAAAGCATCAGGAAGTCATGCATGAAGTCACCACAGGGAGGTTATTTTTTAAAAGCAAAACGGTGGGATATATAAATGATTTCTGAGGTTTTATACATAGCCCTTGGTTACATTTTCTATGGCAAGATTTCCTACTTTTTTGGTACTAACTGAAATATGTCTGTAGCACCAATTCTCACCAAACTTGGCTGTAAATGCCTGGTCAGATTCTGCATTTTGTTTACTTATTTTCATGCCTCCGCGTTGGTGATAGCTGGGGCTGGAAGCATTGTGTTTTCAGTTTGTCTCCCAAAGTCCCAATGTGTAAGACATTTTGTTTGAAGTAACTTTGCACAGTACAGTGTCGAAAATTTGTGTGCACAACTACAAGTAGTCAATGATCTGCTGTTTTCATTTCACAGTAAAAATTCATATTCAACTTTCAAGATTGAGCACAGAAAATCTGAGTGTACAAGACACCGTATCGAAAAGCTGGACTACATTCTTTCCTTCTCCCATCTCCAGCTGATTTATTGGAAGAGTAAAAACCCATCTGTGTGTCTGCAGAAGAGTGTGTTAGAGCAAGGCTCCATACACATATAAGCTGAGAGCAGAGAGGGAGGGGCTGGAGCTAAAGCAAATACCCAAGCTAACAAAATGACTAACAGAAAATGAAGACACAGAGCTGGAGAATCCTTCTCCTCCCTCAGAGTCAGCAGTATGGCTGGGCTTGTTTTCTCCTGTATACTGTAATGAAAATAATGTTTCTGTCTTTAACATTGACAAAACAATTACAGTTTGCAATCTGGACTGGCACGCGTGCCCCATATGCTGCGTCAGGCAACACAGCAAACTTGGCAGCATACATACACTCACAGGCAAATTCATAAAATGATTGTGCAGATTTTGTGGCTGCTAAACGTGCACAACTGAGACGAAAAAAAAAACTGTGTAATTCTCAAAGCTCCCCCAACTGTGCTGCCAAGCAAAAAGGTGCTTGGTGCTCTTGTGTGATTTGCACGTATTTAGATTAGGAAATATGCATACATTTGGCTCTTTCACGTTTAAATTCCGTGCTTTATAGTATTGAGGAATGCCTCTGCACCTTGTTGCTCAGGACCTTGGCTCACAGTCTAAAAATGTCAGTTTTCATTGTTCGCCCTAACGCCAGAAGCATACTGGCTGCATGAGCAGTGCATGGCAGCAACCTCACTGAACTGCAGCGTTTTGCACGCTCGTGGTGTTCACACTTGGATGCATTGTTGCTGTGATGCTTCTGCAGAGCTGCCTGCTGCTATGTGTACTGTTTTTCCAAATTTTTAAGTACAAATTCCACTCGTTTATGAAGTCCGGCATCATCAACAACATGGTCCTGCAAACGTTTCACTATAAATTACCTTTTGTCAACAACTGATGAGATTCTGTCGAAAGAGACGATGTCAGAGGACTTTTATTTTGGAACAAGAGCAGGGAAGTTTGAGTAAAACAGACATCTAAGTATTTCCTCATCTCTGTGACAGAGAGAGACTATTAAACTGAAGTAAAAGGTGGTATAGACTCAATGTAATTATCAAAATGCCATTTTCACTGTCTATTTCTGCAGATAACCCTGTGCAGCATGCGGAAAAAAATCGGCGAGCTACCATTTTTCTAGATCTGTCGCAGGTGACAAGCCGCTGAGATGTGCCTGACCAGTGCTGCTCATGCAGGCTGTGTGGCTGCTCTAACTTGTTAAAACAGGCGCAGAAAAAAAAACAGGTTCGGCGATGCTCATGCACTGCTGACGCGGCCAGTGTAATTCTGCCTGAAGGTTATGGTCACACATAATCAAAATTAATTTTGGCAAACATTCATGTTCCATTCACTTCTATTTAGTACAAGCCTGGACCCTTTTCCTTTTTCATAATTTTATTCTCCACTTTAACCTCAATAGCATCTAGTCAAGTGTCACCCTGTACCAAACTACACCCTCCTCCCCATCACGACCTCAGTGTGTTTCATAAAGATAAGACATGAGATAACTAAGTTGGGGATGATGAGCTTTTCCCATGACTGCACTTTCACTTCTTGCCATCAAAGCAAATCATGCACGAAGCCTGAATGGCCTAACTCATTTCCAACTGCTCTGTATTGATGCAAATCTGACTCCTTATTTGAGACATCATAAGAAGGAGCTTTCAGGGAGTGAATTAGATTTGATGCCTGCCCATGAGCTGTCACTAACATTTAGGAACTAATCTGTGTCTTGATTCCCTTCATATGATCTCGTTGGCTAATTTGATAGCTTAATGTTTGTTGATTTGTCCCTGAAGGATGTACTCGGAGATGATGAGCCATAAACAAAGATGAATGTGTGAGGCAATGCAGTCATTTATTGGTCTTTTATTTTTATTCATTGGCTAAACAGTTTTCAGGTGAGTCAGGCAGCACTGTTGTGTCTGCTTTTACTGCTGTTGTTGTTTCCATGGAAATTCCTTTTGCTAGACAAAATGCACACACGCACACACAAACACATGCACCGAGTCACTGCAGGGATGTTATGTTGCTTGGCAACATGTTCAAGACAATAGGGAAGTGCAATTGGTTTAGTGCTGATTCAAAGCTTTGAGGGTGTTGGAGTTACACCAGGGTCGACCTTCCTCCAATCAGCCCTCATGCTGCCTGCTCTTGTCACCTCTGCTCCCAGTGAACTTGTGCATTGTGAATATATAGCTGAACCAAGTGAAGAGGGACAAAAGCCTGCGCAAGCCAGCACTTAGTCCTTTAAGCTTAAGCAACAAAGGAATCAAAAGAGCTTTTATCTCACGGGGATTTAAGCAGTTCACCTCTTTCTGGAGCCTTTTTACAAAGGATCATTCCCCGAGACCTTGAGTCTACCCTTCATTAAAAGAACTGACGTTATGCTGCTGGTTAGTGTTTGCTAATGAGGCTTTGAAACTAAACTGCAAGGAACACGCTCCAGAGATTCATGGCTTAATAAAACCTGCTATAACTAGGTGATTTTTGTCTTTCAGCCACCTGCTGAGTTTCCCTTAATGAGATTTGGCAGGTATTCTTGGAGCCTTGGGTAAATGATTAAGTGCTTTTTTAGTTAATTGGTAATGAAATGTGTTAGGGTGTAGTACACTGTCTGGTAAGCTGCCCAATCAACATCTTTGAAACTAACAAGGCTGTATGAAATGTCATCAGAATTAGCATTGTTAACTAAGTTATGACCACTAGCCATGCCAGCTAATATGGCTAGTCGTGCTAACAGTGGTAACATACTGTACTGTAGTTAATAGGGCTGCCCCATGAAAGTCAGAGATCCGAATCATCAGTCAGAGACCCCTCATTCGACCAAGATTGCTTCAAGTTAAGCAGTCGTGTTGTTCTTGGATTTTTTTGCAAGTCAGTGTGCTGCTCAGTGTAATTCTGGGTTTTGATCCCCAGATTTTGCTGCAGAGTAAGTGATCCATCTATGCCTGGAGTTTGCTCTGCGCTCCAAGAGTGTGATGTGATGAATAACCAAACGGTGTACATATTCAAACAGCACTTGTAAGGAACGGTCCACCTCCAAAAATGGTAAATTTATTTGTGGCAGCAGCTGTTTTGATAGTGGCAGGCCACCACACATGAATGAACGTGTGGGAAACCCTACATAGTGTTAGTATTACTACTAAACTGAAGAGCAAAATAAAGCTATAGGCCAACTATCAGGTCAAAAATATTCTCTGCAGTTAACCAATTCATGGTAAACCATTGACATCCCTATTTTAACAGTCGTGAAACATGATGAATCTTAAAACGTGGAATAATGGAGCAAACTTTCGGACAGTCCTTGCTCATAGGCATTCAGCGTGTTGCACTCAGTCGTATTCTTAGCCAATATCTGAGTAAAGTGTGTCTGCCTGTCAAAAGTTACAAAAATTCTCCTAGCTCCGACATTCCCTAATTCCACAGATCAGAATGAGTAGGGCATGGGGTTAAAATGCTGTTGGATTATCCAACAAGAACTTTACATGAGCTGCAGTTGGTACAAGATGTGGAGTACATTGCAGAGAAAGCATGGAAAAGCTCTTTTTTGATTTTACGCATTTCAGTTATACACAAAAGAAGCAACTGGCAATTATCCTCTTATAAAGTAAAATTGTAGCTTTAATTCAATGAAATCAATCAAAGCAGGTTGCTTTCAGGGTATGTCACTGACACGAATGGCCTCCCAAGATAAATGACAGAAGCACTTGTTTGAACAAATGCCCTAAAACGTCATGTTTGCATACAAGTGACAAAGCCCTCAAACAGACGCAGTAATTATGACTCGTGTCTGTCGAGAGCAAAAGAGTCAGATGTTATTATAAAGCAACAAATTCCACAGAGGGAGGAGGTTGGGAGGATGGATGGGACAAGACAGACTGTATGGCAGGAGATCACTGTTCATTTCCTTTCACAGTCAATAACACTGACCTTGATCTTTCTAGACCCTTAACCAGGTAGTTATTATTGTAACCATAAAAACGAAGGTCCCTTTACCTCAACAAAGCAGTTATTTGAACTCAAACCAATTTAACCCTGGTACTTGTTTTAATTCAAATCCTGATCTTTAATTAACCCTAAGTTGTTTCTCTCTTATTTAAACCTCCATCACAGTGTTGTCACATCACAAAACTGTTTTATTTTTAGTGATTTGTAACTGTTTTGAAACTCACATAAATGATGTCATCCTGCTGGTGTTGGATTCAGTTCAGAAAACGTTCTCATGTGTCATTTCAGAGGGCAGTCACAAATGATGCAGTTTAATTTGGAGGACTTGTTGCACCAACAGCTCTCACTTCATCTCTTGTTTGCACTTTGCCCTGACAAACGAGTTGAAGAATGAAAAAGTTTGAACTTAAAATCCAATTGCAGTGCAGTGACTGTGGTAGTGTTGCTGCTAGGCTCTGCACCAAAGGCTTATGCTTGACAAGCAGGCTCAAAAGTTGCTTTTAAAGTTTATGCCTCTGCTGAATCCACATACCTGCAGAAATGTAGAGATCAGGGGTCGTATTCACAAACATTCTGGGAATACTCTTAGAGAGCTCCTAACTAAACCCAGCAATTTCTAGCAAGGAGTCCTTGCCCAGGAAATGATTTAGGAAAATTCTCAGAGCAACTCTGAGCAAGTAAGCAACAGAAACTTTTACCTAAGTGAGAGGTGTGGTTGACCCTTTTGCTATGATGCATTCTTTTAACAGATGTGATTGGTTGTCACAGAAACACCCTTATGTGAGCCTGCAAGGTGTGGACACCCAGTGGAAATGAAATGAACTGTGTCACAATATGAGACTGTGAAAGTGCTGTTTTTGTGATCACACTGCTGCACTGTAACATTTTCCCAGCAGCCAAATATATCTTTGAGTTGTAATGACTTTTTTCTGGTGTTAAACTGTTTTTGCGTTGGTTGTTTCCAGGCAATTGTTTTTTGTTTTTTTTTTAAGCTGTTGAAGGCCCTTTTAGTGTGTATTGGGAATGTAAGTGTTTGAGTCAGTGCAGTGCCGTATCATTCGTCGTCAGGTTTTAATCCAGTTAGTTTGTAATCTGGAATGGGAGGGGGGATTAGCCATGCAGGCTGGACAGTAAGTAGATGGTAATGCTGCTAGTCGGGTTTCATCCTCCGCTGTCCTCTCCTCTTTGGTCCTGTCTTCTCTGCGGCAAACAGGAGCTGAGGCTGACAATGTCCTGCTGGCTTGTCTTTCTGAATCTCATTGTACATTGATATCTTGCCGTCTTTATAATTTCACCTCTGCCCTGCTTGTCAAAGGGTGCTATGAAATCTCAATCTAATCAGTCAGCCGTTTGGGTTGAAATTGTTTGCCTGCCAGGGGATGCTCAGTGGAGGGACAAGGACCTCATTTAATCCCACTGGGATGATTGAGTTAAATTTCCTGTTTTAGTAAGAGGGTTGTCTGAGCAGCAAATTATGATATTTTAGGATAATGACCATTTTCCCTTACTTATTACAGTCGAAACAGTTTTCTTGGTCAGTTTATTGAACCCTTTAAGGCCTGGAGCAACATCAGTTTTCTTGTGCCGCATTCAGATGGGTTTCAAGGGCATGTAAACATTTAAATAGAAAAACATGTGCAAACTGGTTTTATGTCTCTCAAAAACATGAGAAAAAAAGCAATCAGAGACTTGGCATGAAATGTTTTAGAAATCAAAAAAAAAAATGAAAGGTGAAAATTAGCTTTAAAAAAGTGAGAGAATCAGAAAATTATTACATAACTACGAAAAAGCATCAAGGAAAGTATAATGATATATAATGATAATTAGAACTGTTTATTTAAAACTAGGGAATTTACACTGTCATTCACACAACACACAACTCCAGTCACATATGAACAACATCCAAATGTCTGCTTTCCCTGACAGAGGTTCTGACTCTCCTCTGACTGGCTTTCTGTCTGCAAGCCATATTTCTTTACCTATTTGTAATAATTTGTGTGGTGTAACATATCTGTGTGCTCGCTGGTGAGTCACTTGACATTTACACAGTGTCCTTGAGTGTAGAAACACAGCGGATGTGCTTCAATATTAATAATAATATGTTGGTGAGAAATATCTTGAAGTGTTAAAGGCATTAAAGACTCTATGAGCAACCACACTGAGATCTGAAAAAATACTGCTGAAGTTTATATTTTGAATCTTTTAGATAAAATTCAAAATGGAGTGCCATGTTCTGGAAGTAATGACTAAAGGACTTTATTCCTGTGCATAGGTGTAGTGTAGAGGATGTCCTTTGAGGCAAATTATTGATTTTGGCTTATATAAATAAACCTGTTTTGACCTGACCTAAGCACTATTGAAAAAACTGAAGGGCAAGGGCCCATAGGTGGCTCTTGAACTTTTTACCATCTCAATCATGAGATCATGAAACCCTGTTTTATATATTTAATACCTAATACCGGTTTATATTATGCTCACGTGGTACATATCCTTAAACCTGCATCTTTAGATTTTTGGCCACTTATTTAGTTGATACGGCAAATGTGTTAGCAAACAGTTTCCTGTTTACACATCTATACGATACGATATGTGATGATATATGTTTTTGTTATGATTTGTCTGGTAACTCTATTTAAATATCAACAATAAAAAGCAAAAGCAACAGGCGAGTTACTTTATTAGGCTACAAACAAGACATCTTTCATGAAATTGCACTTTGTTTTGACTGTATACAGCAACTGAAAGAAAACACAATTAATCAAAAGCTGAAGCAAGTCCTTTTCACATCCCACCTACTTGAATGATGACAAAATCATTATAATAAAAGGAAAAGGGTTTTGCAGATATGTCTTTGTGCAGTTGTCCCTAAATCCCTCTCTTTAAAACTGTTAGTATATGTTGACTTGACAGAGATGGACAGCTGGGGCTCCTGTTTGTCACTCAGCCTCATTAGCTGAATTGATTAGCTAACGCAGTCATTGATACACCCACAGGGGAACATGATAAATGATGCCACTTTGAGCACAGAGGTCACAGAGCCGCTGCTTACTCAAGAGGCTGCTGCTTCAGTCTGAAATCAAGTGAAATCGTAGCAGTTTTATCAAAGGTTTGTAGGTTTTGTGGAGCTTTTTCTAACTGATGTTTTAGCTGTTTTCATGCCTGAAATTTCAAAAAGCTACGAGTCATCGGTACTAGGAATTGAACTGGAGATGCCTGCGTGAGTTTTTGAAATCTTTTCTTTTTGTGTGGTTCGACTGTTTTTAGCAGAGTCACTATGACGTTTTATATCTTGTGCAAACAAGATATGGATCTTGCACGCATAGGATAATTACTTGTGCACACATGATGTTACAGACCTAGGGCACTTTATAGTTGACAGAACTTAATTTTTTTTTCCCCCCACAAAAAAGTCCTTTGTCCCAAATGGGAAAACAGAATCTTAACTCCTGGTCCACTTTCTTTTCTTTTGTTTCATTTCATTTCATTTTATTTCATTTTATTTCATTTTATTTCATTTTATTTCATTTTATCTTTCTTAGCAAAAGAAAAACCCACCCTAAGTTTTCTGTTAGGCTTGGGGGCTACCTAATTTTTCATACCTTCATACCTTGCTGAAGTTTCACCGGGGTATACGGTATATGACTTATAAGTGAGCTAAATATTGTGATATTTGATTTTCTCCATATTGCCCGGCTCTAGCTACTTCCACTTAACGACTGATTGTTTATTGTCCTCAATAACAAAGCATTATTAGCCAATGTGTTCAATCACAGACTGGAGATAGAAGTTAAGAGAAAGCACAGCGTGTCCTTGAAGATGCTGAGCGATCGATGCCTTTTATCATCCTGTTCCAGATGTGTACTCAGTCCTGGTTCATGGGTCTGTCTGTTGTGTCAGCCTGAGGAGACTGAGGCTGATGAGAGGAATTGGGAATGATGAAGCTGAGTACACTTGTTCAGCAGTTTGTCTCTTAGTCCTTGTGTGTTTGATCACTCTGTTTAAACTGCAAATTGTTTGTGCTGCCCCCCCCCCTCCCTCTCACTGTAAGCCTCTCTGTATATGTGCATGTGTGTGGCAGTGGGATTTGGCTCCGCTGGTCTCTACTTGTCACAGAGATTTTAAAAGTGTTTATTATTGTGACTTCACAGAGCTGAAGTCTTTCCCAGAGGTCTGTCCCAAAGCAGGACGGACTGCTTGCATTTTTTTCTCCCTCATTCTCTTTCTCTCTCTTTGGTGTAGCAGTGATTATATTCATCTGTCAGTGTAAGTGCTGAATTTTCGGGTTAATTTCCATACTGGTTAAAATAATGACAGATTTTTAATTTTTAAAAAGGAAACACTTTTTCATAAATCTCACAATATGTAAATTAGTTTTGTGTTTGACTGGCAGCTGATGTTAACCATTTTTCATGCTGTGTTGAAATTTCTAGCGAAATTGAAAATCTTGATTCACAAAGCACAGTGGTCTTACGCAGCGATAGGATTATTCTTTGAGATCATGTTTGATAAATGACTTTTCAGAACACCTGTTATTTTTATGCGGCATACCAGCTGCAGCCGCTGCATGAAGCATGGTGTTTTAGGGATGTCCGTATACATTCATATGTACATGCTATTCTCGATGCGATATCCCAAGAATGCCTTGAGGGAATTTCTTTAAATGTGGCATGAACGTCCATTTGGTCTCATGAATGAACTGATTAGATTTTGGTGGGCAAAGGTCAAAGTTCAAGGTCGTTGTAACCTCATGTTTGTCCCACTCTCATGAACTTGATATCTCAGAGTTGCCTGGAGAGAATTTCATTACATCTGGCACAAACATCCACTTGCTCTGTTCGGTCCTGGCATTGACATGGGTCTTGGGTCATCTGATCATCATTTTTCATAAGCATACATATGAGCATAAGTGTTATCACCCCAGTATATGTTAACATGAACACTAATATTCTTCTATTATTCCAAATATGACAGTATTCTGAATTTAATACTGGTCACGTAAAAAAAAATTCAGTTGAATATTCTGACATATGGGATATGCTTGTATAATTTGGGATTTAGGACCATTCGTTTGACATTTATGTTTTTTGATATATGCAAATATTGCATTGCTGACCTTTACAAGGCAAAAGTTCACAGAATGAAAGTGTGTGTTTGCATTAACAAGCAAGTCTGCCACTGATGAAAAAACTCTGCAAAAATCTTATTTTGGTGCAAAATGGCACAAGCAGCTCCAGACATTCCACTTTTCCATATTGTTATGTAATAAACAATATTAGGGAACGTTAATTGGATTCTGTATATCTGCATGTAAATGGAAATAGTAGAATATTCATATTCATCAGACATGTAAATGACTCAGTAGGAATTTCATTTTTCAGAATAAGAGCAGAAAACAGAACATTTTGTGCATGTAAACGTGGTCACTGAGTCAGTAAGCTGAAATCAGCAGTTACCTTGAAGCTAGAGAAGGTTAACATTTCAAATCCCCAAACATTTTAACAAATCCCCAAACTAGCTGGAAAAGTGTGTAAAGAAAAGTACTCTCTGCTCCCTTAACAACCACTGTGGAGGTGCCCTTGAGTGGGACATTGAGCTCCCAGCTGCTGCTGCTGCTGCAGTACAAGGCTGTGATTGTGTCTGTCTGAATATGTGTGAGCAATGTGTGCAGCAGGGAGCTGCTGTGAAAGAGCACAGAGCACACTAGATGTTTCCTTACTAAATAAAGGTTTAAACAGGTAATCTGACATCCTCCCTACCCCAGGTGACTTAGTATGCTGTTGTTTCTCTGTGATGCCTTAACATGTTGCCACATTATGGCTACTATCTCAGCCACAACTGACACCCACTGAGTTCAAACGTTCGACACATTCAGCATTTCTGTGCTAAATAGAGCAGCTCTCAGTTTTTCTGTAAGCTGAGCTCTGAGAAAACACAGCAGTCTCAAACCTCTTCGCCACCAGTGAAAGTTCATGTATTTTATGTTGCTCTGTATGTGTGTGTGAGTGTGTGTGTGAGAGAGAGTGCGTGTGTGAATGTGTTGCCTCGCCTGAGTAAAAATAGTTTTCAGGAAGAGCTACAAGAGAGATGGGAGGGAGGAACGAGTGAAAGGTAGTCTGAGATGGTGGGGTCGGGTGATCCAAGCAGTACTTTAAAGGTGTTAGATGGCACAGCAGTCAATAGTGAGAGTAAAATAATATTGGATTTCAAAAGTAGTAGAATATTTATAAATATACTGTACAATACCTGTATTTGAGTTTCTGGAAGAGCTCTAAGATAAAAATGTGCAGCCAGAAACAGTTAATGAACAGCCTCCTCTAATACAAATCCTTTAAAGGCCATAACATCCCCGCAGTCAGAATATATAACATTAATCTGAATGTGCCTGTTTTTTTCTGACCATTGATAACATCTTGATTTTAACTAAGGTTTTAATACCTGAAGCACAACTGGATTGATTAATTAATCTCCATCCAATTCTGATTCTATTGATTAAAAATTAAATTACACAGACATTATGTTAAGAACACTGCACTTCAAATTTATTTTTAGGATTTCATCACCACATAAATGCAAGCAAAGTGAGGCATCACAGAAAGCGACAGTCTGTAGTTATCAAAACCTAAAGGTATTTAATCCAACATCCAAAATATATTCCATGAGAGTACATTTTCACATTTCTGATGATTTATGAACTTGTGGTCTATTTTATTTACTTGGCCTATTTTATACAGAATCTGAATCTCACTTTGAGTTACTTTTGTTGTTTACAACCTAAAGAAACTAGAGATCAGTTTTGTTTAGTTTTTGATGATTATTTTAAGCCAAAGTGTTCGATTTATACAAACGTAGTAAATTATAACACTTGCTTGTTCTAAAACTCAGTAATAGCCAAATGGAGAGCTATTTACCTTCATGTGTTCATGTGACAGAAGGGTGGGGGGCTACAGAAAATGCTAGTGTGCTTGCTCTATGAGCCCATGGATGTGAAAAATCCAGCTAAATTTCAATTCTGATCATGTTATTAATTTACTACTATAAAATGATTTAATTATTTTGTCTTAAAAAAGAGCGGATACGAGTATTGATTAAAAACTGCACCAATAAGTATTGTTGATAATTTTAGTAGTATTAATAAAATTCTAAGGATACCTATCCCTATTTGCTATTATTTGTTTTATTAACTTAAAACAAACGTTTTTTTTTTTTTTTTATTGGATCCCTAAATTTGGGATTATAGAATTGCGAGTGAGATATTTTACCAAGAATAAGTGGTGCTGATTGACTGCATCTGACTACAGACTGCAAGCACAATATAAATGTCTTCTTGTGTGGGATGGGGTGGAGCACAGCATGCCTCCAGCTATTTAGGAAATGTTCATTGATTTTTCTTTTTTTTTTTTCTTTTTTTGTAAAGCTACCTTCCTCAGTCGGTAAAAATAAACAAAATCAGTTCAGAAGGGAAATCTACACTTTACAGTTCATGTGGTAAATTCATCATTTTATTTTACAGTGGTCTGTATAAAGAATTTACAGTTGCAAAGGAGCTAAAGGATACAGAAACAGTCTCATCTTAATTATAGAGCTCCTCTGGCAGGGTGCTCTTAGTGCTCCAGGCTCATTAATAATGACTTATAGTGTGGAAATTGACACCGTGGGAAATAGCAGGGTCCATCATCACCATTCAGCCTTCTTTATGAACAGGCATCTTTTTCCTCCGGCTTGAGTTTTTGGTATATTTGAAGCAGATCCTGGATTCTTAAAGATAATTCCCCAGCAATTGAACATAGAGGCAGTCAAGTTGCAAGATGATAAGAGAGCATACCCCGAGGTGAATCTTGGAGGTGTGTGTCCTCCGTCATTTTGACAGGCCTAGGCAGGTGGTAAAAATAAAGAACCTTCTTTACTGGATCCCAAATCTGCCCTCCTGTCAGAGCAGCTTGTACCAGGCTGCAGGAACAGAAAAAGGAGGTGCTGCTGGCAGAGCTCTAAACATTTCCAGATGCTGCAGACAGAACTGTGGGAACTTAATGGAGAGAAAAATCAGTGGTTGGCCAAATGGGCCTATAGGATGCTTTTAAATGTGTACCTTGCAATAGGATTTTACTTAATGTTTGGTTTTTTGAGGTTTTTCATCTGTAGTTTGTGGATTGAGCTTAGCAATAGTTGCTCTGGTGTGCTGATGTTCATTAAAATAAAACAGGCTTTTGTAACAAAGTTGACTTTCTGGTTTGTCACATAGGATACATTAAGTGTAATAGAGGAAATAATAAAAGCAATAATCATTGTAATAAAAGCTCTGTGTTTCACTCAGACTTTTATTATTTTATGCGTAGAAAAGACCATAGTAAAACCCTTAAACTCCTAACTGAAACTATTTATTTTACTATTAATAATACTCTTTTTCTAAAACAGAGGTGTGTAATAAAAATCACGCAGTAAAGATAAAACAGTAATCAAGCAGTAATAAAGTAAGTAGAAGATATGAAACATATTAAAATAGACAAGAAAATGGGAAACACCCAAAATATCGCCCTTGCTGTGTAGTCCCTTATAGGTAATTATAACAAATTAAAATAAATTCTAAAACTAACTATGAGCCGCTGTAACGAAGCGTAAGGGCAGGGCATGGCTATGAACAGATAGATGCTTTATTTTGTAAAAATTCTCCTCTTTTAATGAAAAAATAATCCACAATTCCAAGTGTTCCATTACTTTTGAATGTGTGGGTGCATTTCTCTGTTTCCAATTAGGTAGGATCATCCTGCGTGCTAGAGGGCTGATAAATGATACCATAATGCTAAATCTGTTTTTAGCTGACCTCCATTGGTTTAACTTCTCACCTTGCTGTGATGATGTACTGTTCTCCAGGACAGTATAATATCACAGCTGTTTTAGTGCAGCACGCCATCAGCAATGGTGAGTGCGGTCAGAGGTGAAACAGATTTAAAACTTGAAGGGTTAGCAAGATACTGCTTTCAGTTTCTTTACAGGTAAGTTATTCTTTGATATCAGGTGTTGCAGCAATCTTTAATATGTTAGTTTGGTAGACATTCAGATGAAAAAACAATTTGGTTCATCCATCTCTAAATGCCTCGGAGACAGTTCTAAGAGCTCATAGTCTCAAATCCAAATTGTTAGGTTTGAAAGAAGGGTAAAACTAGGTATTATCTGCATAAAATTGAAGAAATTAAGTACCTGCTGATGATGTTACTTCAGGGTAGCTTATAAATAGAAAACAGTATAGGACCAAGTATAGAGCCTTGGGACACACCAGAAGACATTGGTTAAACAGAGGAAAATTAGTTTTTCAATTGTGGTCGAAGACTTCCTGATAGATAGAACCTGTCAATAAGTATGTCATGGTCTACAGTGTCAGTCTCCGCAATCTCAGTAGTGTCTATCAGTACTATCAGTACTATTCGATTTAAGGGCCTGTGACAAATTTTGGATGGATGGATGGATGGAATTAGTAAATATCCTCATTGTCTTTTTCTTTGCTGACTGGCTCTAGACCACTACATGCAAATTTCAAAATAAAGATGCATCTTAAAGATGGCAATATGTATTGATGTCTTTGCATTGCATGGGATTACTACACTACATGGGATTGTTGATCACTGAATAGCTATAATGATTCATATCATTGCATCATGACACTCCTCGTAATTGGTAGAAAACAGATTACATTTTTAAAAATGCATTCTTTTGATTGCAAGACATAATGGAGCTGCCAAGGAACCAATTTTTCCAAGATTTTGGGAACAAAATGCAGTTTAGAGATGGGTCTGTAGATGCTTTGGGGGAAGTTTGGCTTTTTTAACGTGTTGAAATATGTGCAGGTTTAGTGCCAGAGCAAGGAGAGCTGTTAAAATAATAAAAAATAATAATAAAAGATCAATATAGCCTCAAAGGGACCACAATGAAAATAAGCCTTAGGAATTTATTGTGTTATCTTGACTTCTTTTTCTTTCATTCAAGTACTCGCAACCTTGGCTGAGCTTGTTTTCCTTTTCAGTCTAAAATAAATTGTCTAAAATATCAATCAGTCACCATATTTTGTCATTTATTTAACCAAATCTGGCAGTGCTGCTCTACAACCAAACCATTGGCGTTTAAAAATCTATTTGTCACACGTAGATTTCTACATCAATGTCACATAAGGCCACAGCCTCATGCCGAGCAGAGCGATTTATTGGCCCTCTTGTCCCCCGTCGGCCCTGGTACACTATCGCTCTCCAGGACTATTTTTATCCATCCAGGAGAACATGTCGGCATCCTTTCCCCGGCCCGCTCCCATAATTCCTCTCTGTGTCCAAACACACGCTGACAAGAAATAGGTCTGCAGTGGCCCGGTGCTTTACAACAGGCTGCTGTTTCACATGAACAACTCCACTCACACTCTCATCTTACATTTATGTACCTCACACACGCTCTCACTCACTCGCTCTCCTTCTCTTTCTCTCTCTCCTGCTCGCTCTCTCTGGCTTTCTCTCTGTGTGTAAATGATGAAAGTAAAAGTAATACAAGAAACCGACAGGGGCATCTGGCCTAATTCCAATAGAAAATGGAATTGGATTAGTGCCTCTCTTCGCACAGCTGTGTGTGTGTTTTTTTGTGTGACTGTGTACATGTGTGTGTTTTGTGGCAAGAATCAAGGCAACAATGGAGCTCAGCAGCAGCCAGCTGCCCAACGGTGAATCGCTGATGAACAGTGAGGAAACAGAGCCGCCACTGCTGCTGCCGCTCATCACCTTCCTCTGTGTGTGTGTGTGTGTGTGTGTGTGTGTGTGTGTGTGTGTGTGTGGTTTTGAGTGTGTTGTTTGGTGTGTGTTTCATGCTTGCCTGCATATCTCAGACAGATCAGTCATCCACATGACATTGATCATACTCATCATTTCTCCTGGCTTACAGATGCAGTCTTTGTTATTTACACTGTAGTAATGTTGCATAATCTTCAAGAACTTTAAACGGCAGCTGTGTGCAGCTGATTTAACATCTGATAATCACACACTATTTATTCAATCCCTTGCTGCTGCAGAGAAAATTGAGTTACAAGATTAAAGCGTCTTTTCCTCTCTAACGGCTGCATGTAGATTAACTGTTTTCCTCTTCTCTCCCTCAGTGCCGGTCCTAAAGGAGACAACATCTACGAATGGAGGTCGACCATCCTGGGCCCTCCAGGCTCCGTGTATGAGGGTGGAGTGTTTTTCCTGGACATCGCCTTCACACCAGACTACCCTTTCAAACCACCCAAGGTGAGCCTAGCCTTGCAGCTATGCAGCGCCGCCCCCCGCTCCTTCACCCAGAACTTTGAACAATGTCACCATTGTCCCAGCAGGCTGTCAGCGCTTAACCCTGTTGTCCAGCAACAATGACTTGTTTAGGCTTCTTCACCTACAGCACGTTGGCAAAATAATGTGCAACAGCAGCACAGAGAAATGACACTAGTGTGAAGACAAATGATGGGCCTATACTCTTCTCCTACAGTATAATGTTAAAGAAAAGGGAGGTGTTATTTGATATTTGTCTTGATGTCAATAAGCCTTGTCTGAAATTCCCACTGTTTCTGTAGGAACCAGTAGTCTTTCATCTAGCAAAAAGTGGAATGAAAAACATTACTTGCCAACCTTATTTCCATAGCAAACTCTAAACAATATTTCAGTGAACATGTGTGTGAATCCGGCTTTGAAATCATGTTTCTGCTCTGCAGTCGAGAACACGGGTAGTTTTTTAATTAACGTCAAGTGAGCATTAACAGTATATGTGCATCTCTTGTTCAAGAGTTTTAGAATGACAACCGTGTCTAGATTATACATATCCGTCTTTTGTATTTTATTGGTATAAACCATAGACTGCTTAAAATAATGGACATAGCCACCGTGAAGTTACCCATTGGTTTTTGGATTCCCACTTTTCAGCCTCGAGTTGACATTTTGACCGTCATCATGTTGGATTTTTGGAGCCAGAAGTGACTACACTTGTAACCGTGGTTAAATGGCTGAGATGACATTAATATTAAAAATGCATCACAAAAACGTTGAGTTAATTTACTGGAATAGGACTAAAATTGATCTAATTCGATCAAAAGACTAAGAAAAGCTGTAAAACATTGAGTCACAAATGTAGAGTTTGATTTTTTAACAAGACTTGGCAATCTCTTGAACCGTAATCACTGTAGTTTTTATCAAACAAACAGGAGAAAATAGTAAGTTTGTAGGGGACTATTTTCATCAGTAGATTAATCCACATTTTGCGCTCTAGTGAGTATTTGGGGCAGCAAGACGATGTGTGTGGGACTGAATCAAAATAAACTACAGTGTGTGTGTTTGTGGTAATGAAGGAACATGTCACCCAGTGCAGCTGTGTGGCTTATTGATGTGTTTTTAATAGTCTTTGGACAACAGTAGAGCTCTATGGCGCAGAGGAAGAGGATAAATCAGGCTTTGATACCAACACAATAATTGTTAGTGGATACACTCACTGTTTGTTCAGTTCTGCACATGGGATTTGCTGACAAGGAGAAAAATATAGAATTTGACAAGAGGTAACCTTTAACTTTCTTGTTATTGTGTCCCCTTTTGATATGCTAGCATTCAGCAGCATTTGGCTTCCCTCCAGTGAGGCTGTGGGTTTGTGGGTATGTGTGTGTGTGTTCTGCTGATGCAAGTGTGTGTCAGTATTTACACATTAGACTGGTTGACAGCGGTTGCCACCTCTCTCAGTTTGAGTTGTGCTTCGGAAATATGTCTTGGTTTTGGTTTCAGGCCTAGAAATACTCGCTTTCTATTAGCTATTTAGAGACACATGTCATGAAAAAAAAAAAATAAAACAAATAAACTGGAAAATATTTTAGGATATCCACCATGTTTGTCTTGTTTTAATATGGATCATTCATCATGGACTTGGCTTTCTTTGGATCGTGGTTCAGAAGTGAAAGAACTGAAAGCAACAACAGCACAGATTTGAGATATCATGTGTGCAAAGCTTGACCTGAAGGCGTTCCTCAAGGAAAGGTCAGCCAGTCACCACAAATATTGGGATTCAACCTCTGGGGATCATGAATATTCACAGCAAATGTAACAAATCAGTTTTCATCATACCTTTTAACAAAATTGGGGACAAGGGTAAATTGACTGTGGTGTTCAAGAAAGAGTTGAGCCCCGTTTTACAGAAATGCATGAAAAGACTACCACCTCTTAGTGGTGGCATGTGATGTGTTAATGGAAACAACACTGGTTCAACACATTCTCATCCCAAGTCATAACATATAACTGCTTTGCAGTGGACTTTGCTTCTACATATTACACTCTAGGTATCTGTCTGTGTCTCCTCTTTACGTTCCAGTATGCCAATATCGTATGTCAACACAAGCACATAAACATATTTCATATATTTACACATTTAAATCAGTGATTTACATTAACTCAATAAAACTACGCAGATTAAAAAAAAAGTTATGTGGAACAAAGTGAAATGACAGGAAAAAAGGATTGAGCATGCCTTTGTTTGCAGTGCCAGCTTTTCAGACGCTTCCTGTGTGGAGTAATCAATCTCTTATAGGGAGTTTGGCTCATTCTTCCACACATACAGTCCCTAAATCTGTAGGATTCTGGGCGGCCCGCCAGGCGAATCTTGATCTTCACTTTCTTCCACAAATATTCTAATGGGTTTAAGTCTGGTGATTGACTGGGTCAGTCAAACACCTTTATTTTCTACCTCTAAAACCAATAACGTCCTCCTTTGCATTATGTTTTGTATGTATTTGTTACCATTTTTTAATTTCAACTCTTTGTATTCCACAGTTGTTGCCTAAAAAGACACTGTAGCCTTGTGTGAATGACTTCCTGATTATTTCTATCTGTCGTATGTCTCCCATGATAATTTAAGTTAATGATAAAGTCGGATGTGAGTCACTTCTCCCTCATCTTCTCACACATTTGGCCTCTAAAGGGAGGGAAATGTGTTTATGGTAACACTGACACGTTCAGGAAGTTGGATTTATTTTGTTAAATAGAAGAAAGGGTTTGCAGAAAAACATTTAAATTCCTCAACCTTAAAAGAGCCAGTATCGGTATAAGTACTGAAATTTAAGCATATTTTAAATCAGTGGCTCCCAGTGGGTGGCGGTCCAAAGTGGATTGTTTAGGTCCAAATTAAATGGGCCACAAGTGAAATGTGAATGTGTCAAGTTTGTAAAAAGCACACATTATTTTAAGTGTAATGAATGTTTGGCACAGAGCTTTTATTTTGATGTGCCATCTCTGTATATTCGTGCAATATGTTTTATTTCTGTGGTCTAAGCCAACATGTTTACATTTTGTGAAATACAATGAGCTATTTTATCTAATGTGGGGACCTTGAACTAAAGACTAAGGAGAAATCTGGACCCCGTGGTTGGACCAGTTGGGAACAACTGCTTTAAATGACCCCCAGCTCTGATTCACACAATGCAAACCAGAGTCAAAAGGGAACTTCAGTGGCGCCCAGAAAAACAAGTGGCTTCCTCTACCTGTAGACTAAATAAAACTCCCTCTGCTGTAGATCACATTTGTGGTTTGATTGGCCATTTCATACTGAAAAAAATGTAATGTTTTTACAGTAAATCATATCTATTGTGAATTTTGTTTCAGCCCTGGGTATAAAACTTAAAGTCTGGTGGAATTCATGACTCCCAAAACGCAACAATGTTCTCTTCGTTCCCTCCTGACCAGCTAAAACTGCCTCTTTCCTGGCAGTCCCCGCTGAAGGGGAAACTGAGCTCGTCTTAACTCTTGGCCTCCTGCTGCCTTGTTTTTCCAGTCTGGCTGTGAGCTGTGCCATCCAGCAGCTCACCGGCTCACAGCCACCAATCCGACAGCTGCAGCTGCTCACTACACCGATTGCTCACTAATGTTGGGATGATAAGGCCAGTTAAGGCTGACACTGACACTCGTAGATAGAGGTTGAGGGTAGCACGGACATTATTTCAGTATTTGTGTTTTGGTCCAAGGTGAGTCCATTCCAGGGCCTGTTGAGCTGAACCACCCAGAGACAGAGAGAGATTACACTCCTCTAACATTATCCCCCTATATCAACTCTAATTTCCTCATGGCTTTGAACTCGATTTCGCAGCACACTTTATCTTTCTCTGCGTGATATCTGTCTCATTCTCAAACTGTTTAACGTGCCATGAAGCGCCATAAAGTCTGAGACTTGAGGATGATTGTCCATTCAACACATTTCCTCCTTTAAACCAAGCCTTTCTGTTCTGTCTATATTGAGGTATGTCACGATGACTGCCTTGTCATCAAACTGTGAAGCAGATCAATTGCTTTTCATTTAGTTTGCCAAAAATAACTATTAATGTGGACATTGTAAATGAGTAGAAAAGAGTTAATGATAGAGTAACATGTTTTTTTTTTTTATAGCAAAGCCAAATATGGACCTTGGGTAGGGAACTTCTGCGGCTTGCAGAACCATTGAAAGGTCCTAATATCATAATATTTACAAGACTGACTCTAGGGCTGGGAAATATGATGACATACAGTGTGAAATAACACATTTGTTGACTGTCAGGGAGGTTTTGATAGCGTTTATAGCAGGTAGGTTTTCCTTCAGTGTCTCTGGTTGTGCAGAACCATTGTGGGAAATTCAACAAATCAGTGAAATTTGAGATAATGGGCAAATTCAGTTTAGAGGACTTAAGAATCGATGTGATGAAACACCTTCATTTTTCATTTAATTCACAGAATTATCTTGAGGACAGGCATTGCCATCTGTACATGCTCCCCAGAGGAGGAAGTTTTCATTTTGGACTCACAGTGGCGGATCATTGTAAAGGCGACACGGGCAGGGCCACACAAAGGGGGGTACCAAAATTAAACCTAAAAATCAATATTTATTTATTTCAAATTGGCATTTAATAAAAGAAGAAAAAAAGACACTCAAAAGAATCGAACAGAAGTATTAGGTCAAGCTGGAACACTTAGTTGATTGAAAGATAATGAATCAGCACCTATTTTGATCATTAATAAATCGTTTTGGTAATTTTTTAAGCAAAAATGAAAAACACTTGCGGGTTCATACAACATTTATGGTCAGACAAAAGCCATCCAGGGAGCAGTACAAAAAAAAAGAAAAGAAAAACAAAAAAGATGACATTCGCAAATTAGCACACACCATATTCTTTTATTGTTGTTTGTAAGCTAAGTTGTTTATTTTTTGTCTTATTTATTGTTTCTTTTTTGTGCAATAAATACAATACATGTAAAAGATAATAATATTAATGATGATAATAAAATATATATATTGGAGATTGGGGGTGAAAACTTGCCTTGGGCGCTCAATCTGCACAGTCCGGCACTGTAGACACTCCTGTAGTACTTCCCTTCAAATTATCCGCCTTGATATAATATATTGAAAACTAATGGTGTTTAGATATTCATATTGAGGTTTTCTGTGAGAGCTGCATTTGCTCTAGCCACACATAAATGTGTTCAGATCAAAATGAAAGCTGCTTGGTTAAAAAAATAGAGGATACAGAGGTTGTGTTTAGAGGCAGAGGGATGAATCCATAATACAGAGGGGATGCAGGATTAGACCCACAGCTTTTGTTAGGCGGAGGCAGCATCATAATCTATTAGCATCAGCCATGATGGGATTACAGGCTGTTAATGAGACCACACAGGCTGGCCAAGGATCTTTTTCATGGCTGCTGGGCTGCCAGCTTTAGCATGCCACCGCTAACTGGAGGTGTAGAAACAGAAGAGGAGACCTGCCCTCAACCAGTCACCATCAATCACCTCATCTCCTGTCTGCCTTTGCTTGTCACATCTCCGGAAATACTTTCATGTAATGAAAAGCGGCCTGTTTATTGCTCTGTCTGTCTGTCACGAATCAGCCGGCATCCCTGCAGTAATACCAGTGTGGAATGTGAGGAAGAGAGGGCTGGGCTCGCATGCGATGGTTGTTTGTTTCTCAGTCGAGAAGGAGATGTGAAGGGAGGAATGGCGAGTTAATGAGAGGATAGAAGAGGGAAGAGCAAGAGGAAAGGCTGCAGTCGCAAAGCAAACAGAGAAGGGGGGATGGAGCACGAGCTGCTGCCTGTCCTGGTCAGCAGGCTTCGTTTAGGGAAGCAGAGGTCAAAGGTCTCTCCTTAATGATGTTGTGCTCCCTGTGCTGATGTTAGGCTCTGCTGAGCTCCACGGGACTCTGTTCACTTGACTGGTGACTGTGGTGATGAACAGAGACGGTCAGTATACATCATGTATCTCAGTCAATCTTCCAAAATACTGACCTTTGCATCCACTGTAGAACAGCCTCGGGTATTCAGATGGAGGGGAGATAAGGCAGATGTTTATTAATAAAGTATGATTTTGGCAGCCATCCATTATAAGGTTGTATGGACTCAGTCAGAGTCAATCAGAATTTGAAGGTTTTATTTTCACACCTGACTATTAAAAACGTTTTTTCTGGAATTATTATTCAGTCCCTCTAGATTTTGCAGTCTGTTTTTGTGATGGTTGTGGCCTGAAATGCCTGAATTCACAGCAGCTTTTCTAAAACATTGCAATGGCAGTTGTGGTATGCAGTTGTATTTTTAGCCGTTTTTGTAATGAAATTCAGGGGACAAGTGGAAACTGCAAATGCAAAGCTTATGATTATGTAGTTTCCCACAGAATTATAATCTATTCACGATATGATGCAATATGATACGATACAATACGATACGATACGATACGATGCGATATGCTTTATTTTCCCTGGAGGGAAATTTGTCTTGGTCTCAGATACTGCGCCCATAAATGCCTTCACAGTTACAATAAAACAAACAACATTTGAACAAAACAGCTCAAGGTATACCAAATCAGATTAAATATATATATATACAAATAAATACAAAATATTGCACATACTTTGCACATACCACACATTGCACACACCCCATTGTTGAAATAGCATGGAACTATCCCTGCAGTGTTAAGCAGCATTGCTTAAAGGTTTGATGGAGGTAGGAACAAATGAGTTTTTAAAGCAGTGGAGATTGCAGCGGGGAACTCTGTATCATCTGCCGCAGGGCGAGACATTATTTGTGATGGTAGGCGGTGAATGAGAGGGGGGCAGCAACATCTGATCACCGATTATCAACTGTTACTGCCGTTCCGAAGCAACGCTAAAGGATCTTCTCTGTAAAATGCAGCTCTACATTGAAATAAGATTTGAACTAAGTTAAATAGTTAATAAAAATAAAAATTGTGGCAAAGTTGAGGTGAATGGACAAAATTTTACAGAGTAAACACAGAGTGGTTTACAGATGTTCCTGTCCTAAACACATAAATATTGTTTTATGATGAATTAAAAAAAATTCTATCCAGGAGTGTTTGAAAAAAGATGCCCACTATCACTAGTCAGATGATCACAATATGGGCATTATGCAATTTTAATCCAAAATGATGGTAGTTTTCCTCTAGAAACCAATAAATTGATCTAACTCTCTGACTGTCTGTGTCTAGGTGACGTTTCGTACGAGGATCTACCACTGCAACATCAACAGTCAGGGTGTGATCTGTCTGGATATCCTGAAGGACAACTGGAGTCCTGCCCTCACCATCTCCAAGGTCTTACTGTCCATCTGCTCCTTGCTCACTGACTGCAACCCTGGTGAGAGCTGCAACACACACACACACACACACACACACACACACACACACACACACACACACACACACACACACACACACACACACACACGCACTTCTCCTGTCATACACTTCCCCTGCTACATTTAGCTTCAGGAGGTTGACTGACATGTCCATTCTGTGTGAATAATGTTCATAGAAGTGTGTCACTTTGAGGATAGACAAGCAGGATTAAGTGATCTGAAGCCTTTTCACACGGCACCTGCAACACTGCTCTCCTCATCTGTCTAAGTTAGCACCACTGAGCTTTGTTTAAAAGAAAAAGGGTCTTTCTGTTGTGTAAATGTTCCATAACAGCTCAATTCAAACATGAATAATTAGCCTGCAAATTAATTTCAGTGATCTTAAAACAGCAGAACATTTACATCTAAGTGCATTAACCTTGTGCTTCAGTGATGACTAAATTAGCTGGGTGGAAATATCTTTCCATGTTAGATTTATTTTAACAGATATATCAGAATTGGCATATTATGGCGAAAACACTAAAAGATATGTTTGCAGGCTATGAAATTTCCTATTCAAAACAGAGACAGAGACATTGTTGTGTTTTTTTTTTGGCATAGTGCCACGAAAACATTGTTGTGTTTCCTGCCAGGATAATGCCATAAAAAGCAGATATTTTAAGCCAATACATGATCTTTTCCTAAGCATAACCAGGCTTTTTTTGTGCCTAAACTGAACCCCTTGTTAACCATAGTCTTATTGAAACATTACGTTTAAACCCACTACATCACAATGTACACATGAACAGGGTTCCCACGGTCATGGAAAACCTGGAAAAGTTGGGATATTTCACAAACACATTTTTCAGGCCTTGATAAGTTATTGAAATCATTGAGAATCGTGGAAGAATCGTGGAATTTTATTGCGTATAATGAAATATTTACAGTTATCTTCCGTGGATAACCCTTCATGTAATCTAACATAATAACAAATTAAGTTTATTTAGCTCTCGACTTAATGTAGCTTTAATATGTATCTATGTGTGACAACTTTTTGTTTATCATGATGTACTTTTTTGCCATTTTCTCTGTGGCTTCCTGTTTGAATCTGATATTTGAAAAGTGATAGAATATTGAAAGTGCTCTAAAATTTGTGGAAAAATTTGGAAATTTTGTCCATTTAAATTTGTGGGAATCCGGTATGTAATGTGCCGATGGTGTGCAGAAACTTACAGTGCCAACATTTATTCTGGTGTTTGCGTTGTGCTATTAGCATTTTGTTAAAGGCACGCTGAGGCCTTTATCAACTGATAACATTTCTCTCTGATAGTCGTTACTATCTCAAAGAAAGGGTATGGCAGTTGTGTGCATGAGAGGCAGAAAAAAAGATTTCTGCACTTTCATAGCATTTGCATTCATCCTCTTCCAATATTGTCTTGTAAACAGTGAGCCTGTGTATTCCTCCATCCTTCAGTGCAGTTTAATCAATATTTAACCAGCACTGGCTGGCTAAACACAACCCTGCAAACAGCTGACACCATTCAAGAAGAAGACATCAACATTTTTAAAGCTAATTAGATCCATTATGGTCCAGTTTACCAGTAGAGCAAAGACCACCACAGGAGACACGTGGAATTCAATCTGTCTTTTATAGACCAATTAAACCAGTCTCTCCCAGTTTGACTGCCCCTCAGCTGCCAATACGATTAATGTGCATTGGTTTGAAGATTAAATTGAGCAAGCAGAGGTGATAAAAGCAAAACATGTGTCCAGTATCACAGCAATGAGATTTAGAGTGAAAGAACTGTGAGAAATGTGCCAGAGTGAGAAAGGAAGGGGAACAGGAATGAAAGGGGCAGGAGAATGACAGGTGATTTCACATGTGAATAGTGGGGAATGAGATGGCAACAGAAAAGAAAAAGCGAGGGACGAGGGGGGGAGAGGGGGGCTGATGGTGCTGATTGTGAAGACCTCTGATGATAGCTTGTGTCCTCTCTGCGGGGATTGCTCTTTGATAACGTAGCAGCGGAGATTCTCCCTTCGTGGGCGAAAATGAGAATAGCTTTCCCCTCTCCTCCTCTTCCTCCTCCACGATATTTTCAGATGTTGGTGAGATGAAATGAGCCAATTCCTTTAAAGTACGATACAAAAGAGACTTGATCGACACCCCGTCCCCACCAAAAAAAAAAAACACGTCACCCCTCCTCCGTGTTACCCACGCACTTTCTATCCGTCTTTCTGCCTCTTGCCTCATCAGAATCAGTCCGCTCGCTTCTCACCACTTGCTTAAGTTTTTTAAACCCAGCCTCAAGTGCCGAACGTGGGCTCCCGGATCTGAAATACCCTAAAAATATCCCTTCTTCCCTCTCCACCGCCTTCCCGTCTGAAGATTTTCTTTCCCGTGCAGGCGGGGATCATTGGCATGTAGCTCATTAAAGCGGGGGAAGGGGACGGAATGACAGTTAATCAACCCTCCCAGGGCTGCCGTCCCTGCCGTCATGCCACATTTAACCCTGCATCACGTCCCACAAGCAGATGTCTACCTGGGGCGTCCTGGTGGCTCGTGTGGGCTCAGCCACATGCCATGTCACAGTGTATCTGGGGCTCAAATCCAGCCCAGGGCTTCTGTCCAATGCCATTCCTTTTTTCTCCACCGCTCCGCCTGTCACAACCTCCGTGGAACCCAAAAAATAAAATTTTTAACAAAGCCAGAGGGATTCCTCCTCAGTGATTCCAGTGTCTGCTTTTTCCCCTTCGGTAGCTTCAGGGGTGTCAGTTGGTCAAAACGGCAATAACACATGCCTCACCCTGCCTTAAAGGAGGGATTTACTATCTGGGTTGTATCGGAATATGCGAGATAAAGACAGTTTATGTCCTCAGCTAGTGAAGCTCCTTTGTGCCGTCTGTGCAACAACCGATGTGGCTGAAAACACACACACCTAGTTGTTACAAAAAGGGCTGAAATTACCATAAAATTACTCCCACAGCTCACACAGTGTAATCTGTTTTATTATTATTATTGCACTGTTGGTCCAACAGTCCCAATATTTGCCTCATTATCTTCTGGAACTTACAAAACTCAGGTCACCCAGAAGACATCTGGACAGGGTGCCTTGCTGCTTTACGCTTAGTTCACACTGGATGCGGAAGCGCCCTGATATGTTAATTGTCGTGCAGCCGCCTGGCAGCAGTAGTCTGGCAGCAGTAGTGTGGCCTTTCACACTAAGAGCTTATTTCTCCTCGCTAGTCAGCAGCAGTCCTCCTTCTCAGCTCGTTTCTAATCACACGGAGAGCTCTGTCCCTGCTTGTTTGTGTGTCTCTGACTGTGTGTCTGTGTGTGTCTGCACATCTTTCTCCCTCTTCGTAGACAAAACTGACAATCATCGTGGAATTTCATCATTTATCATGATCAGGTCATACATATCATATCAAGTAGACTATTTAATGTGTTTTTGGGCGTTTGTATGGTGTTTTTAAAGGCCTCAGTATGCTGCAAACAGACCAGTTCCTACAGCATGTTGTCCAACTGTGTCTGAAGGTTTAAGTGTTTGTCACTGTTCACAGGCAGAGCCTCATTCTGGTTGTATCTCACTGCCTTCACAATCTCCCTGAAAAAAATCTTTGTTTTGAGTGTTTTTGTGAAGTTGACATGATGAATTGTACAAATGGGTATAACAATGCTCATTGTCAGGCTCTCCACACAGGCATTCACAGTTTTGCACTTGGTAGTACATATGATAAGAAAAAAAGAGAGCTTGAGATATTGTCAGTTTTAGAAAGTTGGCAGCAAGTTAATTCCACCATTGGAAAATAGTGTTTCAGATGCTTTAAGATTATTTAACAAGCTTTTAGCTTGAAGCCAGCTGAGGCCCGGAGCTCCTTCTTCTAATCTAAGAAGTCCTTAAAAATGACTTGTTGCATGTTCAAGCTGTCAAAAATATCTTATTCTAATCATTCTAGTAGCACACAGGCATTTTTTTGCTGCAATGGCAGAATGAAGCTGAATATTTGGGTCACTTTGACAGATTGACACTTTGACACTCATGCACTTTTCTCAACTTTGAACCTGCTGCTTACTTTTGTGTTGCTGTGTGTTTTATATGTTTGTTGGCACGTGTCTGTGTGTCTGAAATGTCTGTTTGTTTTTTATCTCAGCGATTTGATATTGTTTTTATTGTATTGATAGTTGTTTTTAGTAGATTTATTATTACCTTTTTATTTGCACAGAACTGTCACTCAGATGCACTGTATGGAGCTGGTGAGAAATTGCATTTTATTTAATTCTGCGTATGGGAATACTCAGTGAAATGAAAACATTAATTTTGAATCTTGACATTGATAGAGCAGAAACTGACAGTTATAGATAAATTATGATAATCAAATCCAGAGATTCCACGATTGTTTTCAATCAGTTTCTGCTCTGTGGATGTTGACACTCTTGGAGCGAGCCTCAATGGGCCATGAGAGGATCTGCCGTTTTGGCACTTTGCGTTGGTTTCATTTTTCAGTCTCAGTTGCTGCTTCACTTAAATTTTATGAGGTTGTTGTGTGCTTTACATATTATAAAATCCCTTAACCAGGGTTGGAAATTAGCACCAGCCACCAGCCAAATGCTGGTTAAATATGCAGATGGACACTCACCAGCCAAAAAAAAAAACAATGGTAATCTACTGAGTGTCTGGGAGATCTTGAAATCCACAAGCCACTATGGCAGGTGGACAAAAAAAAAAGTTAATTCCAACCCTGCCCTTAATGCAACTTTATGATTTGTGATGGTGTACTTGTAAGTTTTTCAGTTTTGGAAAGTTATGGAAATTGCTGGGCTGGATTTCTTTCAATATCCTGGCACCTTAAATTCATATGTGTGAAAAGAGCACCACTGCTGCTTCATCCACAATGGCAATCTTTGGGAGCTCTAACGTAAAAAAAGTTCAATCATAGCTTTCAAAATACAAATTGGTCAAACAAGAAGAGAATAATGCAGTCACTGACGTGATGATTCAGGACACGAAATCATTCACAAGCTTTCACCAACTGACAATCCCAACAGGATTCCTGCCTTTGACTCGAGCCGTCACCTCAGAAGTCAGATGCTTCCAGTTTCAAGCCACAATGCTATGATATGTAAGGATCCATTCATCCAGAAATATGGGCATAAGCCTGTGAAAACCCCCATCATTGAAACCCAAGCAGGGATTAGTGCTGAGGGGTGTTTGTGCTGCTTGCTCAGCCAAGCTCATCACACTGCTCCGTCAGCAGGCCGAGCCCTGCAGGAGACAGTCTGAAGCCAAGCAGAGTGCACGTTAGGCTCGAGGAATTTGTTTCCCTCGCCGTCACCTCAATGAGAAATTGACCGGCGGCACAACGAGTTGAGCAGCAGCACGATCAATAGAAGAGCCGGTGGGAATTCATAATGGTGGCCGTTGACTGACCGGACACGTGAGGTGTATCAACACACGGGACGGCACAGCTGCTGCCGGAGCCCACCATGATCACCTCTGATTTACAGCAGCGCGCACATTTTACAGTGCTGTCGATAAAAGTGTCGGCCACACTGTTCGTCATACGATACAAGCTTCACTTCAGACCACAGGAATGATAGAGCTCCGTTTGTTTGACTTACAGCTCCTCTGTGGTTTTCACCGGTTGTAATAAAATTCCCATGCATGCTGATGACCCAAGGTGGTTTGCCGCAAGTTTCCTCACCATTTTAGACTTTGATACACTGCGTCAGGTAATTGGATATCAACAGCACAGTGCGGCTGTTTGTGTATCATGCTGTATTCCCTAATAGATAAAATAGTACTCTCTCAGATTTTTGAAGGCATCCAACCCTTAGGAAATCTGTTAGTGAACAGGGTTCCTGCAGCTGAAGGCGACGCAGATCTCAGACAGAAGATTTTTTTTAATGCCACTCAGAATTAAGATCAATTTTCTAGTAACCAAACTTGAAGGACAATTTTAGTGAAATGCTTTGTTTTATTATCTACATCAAGTGTTGAAAAACAAGAGTGGAGTAACGGAGCACATGAAAGACAATGAACATTTTATATCATTATAAAAGTCTTCTATTTACTTTACCAACAGAAGTGAGAAATATCTGGTATTTCTGGCTGGTTTTCTGGGTGTTTTTTTTTTTTTTTTTTTTGTTTCTCAGTCTGCATGTAAAATTCCACTGCTTTGACTCCCATCATGGAGAGTTTAAAAAATGATTTTTTTTTTTACAGTTTTGCACAGTGTAACCCCTAATCAGATGTGCTGTCCCAGTACCAAGTGGGTTGCAGCAGGCTGGTATCGTTGGTGTATCTTTTTTCCCTCACAATCGTGCGATTTCTCCAACCATGCGGCCCACAAGGTGGACCGGTCCGTCTTTTGCATTTGCCAGAATCGCTCAATGGCCAGTTGAAGCCTGCTCTGCAGACACTGATTGTTATATTCCGCTCACTGAGTTCAATCCTCTTGTGTTACAGCCGACCCTCTGGTTGGAAGCATCGCCACACAGTACCTGACCAACAGAGCTGAGCACGACAGGATAGCCAAACAGTGGACCAAACGCTACGCCACATAGACCAGCACGACCCCTCCAGGACCCCTGACCCGACCCAACACACACACACCTCCGACACCTCCCCTCCTCCGAAATCTATGGAAGCACACCCGCTCCTGTCATCCACCCTGCCCCCCAACCCAGAGAAATGAACTGTTATTTGTTCCATGCTGACTTGAAAAGCTTCTTTTTTATACAAAGAGTCTATTGGGATTGTATTTTCCAATACACTGAATGTTGATATGGTCATGAAAAGCTTTAATACTGTTATTGTTCTTGTCGTTGTTGTTCTTATTGTTATTGCATTGTTTATAACATTGTTGCCACCCTCGTCATCTTCTTACCTAAAAGCGTGCGTGTACTATTCCCGTTCCATATGATGGTTTCATGTAAAATGATCATACTGAGTGAGTGCATTTAGGTTTTTTTCTTTCAGTGGTTTTTACAGATCAAGGTCAATATTAGTGCATGGCATCAGGATATGTGTTCATGCAGTGGACATGTAGTCATGTAGTGTATTATTTCTGGCATGGAGTGAGCCCATCACCATGTATGACGATAGTGGTAGTTTGCTGTACATTTAATGCCTTGTGAGAATACATACTCATCGAATACTCAATTAAACACTGGCTGTAATGTGACAGACCCCGTCTCCGTGTCGTGCTTTAACATGACTGTGGGTGCGATTACAGTGTGTGTGCATGCAGGCTCATCTCTCACCATTTCCTGTTAGAAATGAGTCATCACGGGCTCACCACTGAGAGTACTGATTACAGTAGTAAAATCCATTTTTTGTGAAATATTTCAAGAACGCCTTGAGGGAATTCCTTAAAATTTAGAACTAACATCAATATGAGGATGAAGATTTTGGGGTCATGGGTCAAAGGTCAAGGTCACTGTGACCTCATGGGTTTTATTCTTGTGAAACAGATATCTCAAGAACACCTTGAGGCAATTTCTTCAAATTTGGCACAAATGTTCACTTGGACTCAACGATGAAGTAATTTGATTTTGGTGGTCAAAGGTGAAGGGCACTGTGACCTCATCTTTATATATTTTGCGAACGCGATATATCAAGAAAACCTTGAGGGAATTTCTTTAAATTTCAAACATTTGAGTGGACCCCATGATGAACAGATTAGATTTGTGGTTTCAAAGGTCAAAGTAACAGTGACCTTGCATTTGTCTCATTCTTATGAGAGTGATAAGCAGCTATTTGAGAGGTTACACAGAGAACCCTTCTATGGGTAACCGCTTCAGTGAAATAAGTGCTTTTGGCATAAGATGGCAACACCAAACGCCACCTTTCGTATCCCCATAAAACGTAGCAGAACAGCATCAGTTGATACACCAGCAGATAATCTAGATTGATAAAAAGCACTACAGATAAGAGGAAAAATATGCATTTTTGATTTGGGGATGAACTACCCCTTTAAAGTACACATATTTTGTGGTTGTAAATGTCCATCAGATGTCATTTTCTGCTACAGGAACTAAAGGGACTATTGTAAATGCTGTGATGTTGCCTCCTCAGCCTCTGCTGCACATGCTGATACAGATGCTTTATCTGAAACTGTAAATAAAACTGTGCCAAGACTTACAATCCAGCAAGACTATCACATCTGAAGAGATAAACTTGGCTTCAGTTAATTAGATAATCATCAAAACACTATGTTCAATGTGAGTCAAACAGTACTTAACACCATATTATTACATTCTTCTCTAATTTTACATCATCCTTATGCACTCAAAATGTGTTTGCAATGATTTTAGAGTGCCCCCAGAGAACAACTATCCTGACTGATCGCTCATAACTTAAGTTTATGCATAATGTTTCCTCATTCTGCAGCTATGAGCTCAAATACTAAAGGGTACTTAATGACCCCCTGCAAAGCAGCCCAGACCTTATGTCCAACACACATCATGTGGACAAAGACTCCAGCTTTAATGTGTTGCAGGTTTTCATTAAAGCTTTCTGGAAGTTTAAACAACGCCTGGACTGTTGGCTGAGGACATAAAAACCTGAGTGTTAACTCTCTCCTTATAGTTGATGTTGTTGGTGGACGGTGTGGGGCACCTTTAAAGTGAGAGATGATCCTCTTTTTGCTTCCCAACAAAAAGAGGATCATCATGCGACATATAACCAGTCTGGGATGTTCCGTTAATTTTAGCTGTTTTTTAGGCCTCCTCACCAGACATAGATGTGGCTGGAGGCACCGTGTTTTCGGGTTGTCTGCCTGTATGTACAAGTGCAAAATCTCAAGAATGCCTTGAGGGAATTTCTTCAAATTTAGCACAAACGTCTTCTTAGACTCAAGGGTGAACTGATTTGATTTTGGAGGCCAAAAGTCAAGGTCATTGTAAATTTACATCTGTCATGTTCGCGTGGACACAATTTGTCAAAAATGCCTGGAGGAAGTTTTCTTTTTTCTTTTTTATTTGGCACAAATGTTTCTTTGGACTCAAGGATGATCTGATTTCATTTTAGTAATCAAAGGTCAAGGTCAGTGTTGCCTCATCTGTCTCATTCTTGTGAACACGATATCTCGAGAACACTTTGAGGGAATATTTCCAATTTTGGTACAAGCTTTCACTTGGACTCAACAATACACTACAGACACCTTACGCAAGTATTTAAACCTTTCAGCCTTGTACAAATTGGTTTTATTTCTTTCAAAAACATGAGAAAGAGGCAATGAGTAATTTTGGATTCAAATTATACTTATTTTTTAAAAAGCTAGGAAAAAATGCATAGGTAAAAAGAAAAAGGGAAGAACATGTTATTTATTATAATTCTGTATTTAAAATTATGTTACAAAATTATTTTAAATTTTCAACAACTTTTTTCAGGTAATTTCCGTGTTGTTAATTTTTTTTAAGTACTCTTCAGGTAATTTTCTTGTACTTTTTACCATTTTCTTGTTACTTTTTTTGGTCATTTTCATTGCTCATTGCCTTCTTCCCATGTTTTTTTTGAAAGAAATCAAGCCAATTTGGTAAGGTTTCAAAGGGTTGAATAATTTGTGTGAGCAGGATATAAATTTGTGTGCCCACTGTGCGCATTTTTTAAAAAAATAGAGGTTTTTTTTGGACTTGATAACCCTTGATCCTGCCTTATTAATTTCTACTTTATTCCTACAGTTCCCAGTATGCCCTACAACAGCCAAAAGAAAAGGAGTACGAACGTGCTGCAAACGATCAGGGTAACTGGCAGGTGAATAATGTGATGTGTCAGTGATTGCATGTGCTGGTTGAAAACAGAACACATCAGTGAACAGACTAACACTTGTTGATGGCCCTCTTCACAGCAACTGCGTCTGCTTTGTTCTGAGCAGGAGACAAATCTTAGCTGTGGTTTTAGTCTCTAACTGCGCTGCAAAACCAGCAAAGTGGAGCAACAGTGGCAGAGTTAATTATGGTTGACACGTCGGGAGGGGGAGGATGCATCCTCATCCTCCCCCTCCTCCCTGCTTCACACACTGCAGAAAGAAGAGTGAGGCAGGAAAGGAGAAGTCACTGATGCATGGATAATAGTGTAACAATCACAATGAACATGATCAATAGGAGTGAAAATGCCTTTAGTCTGTAGAATAATGTATATTGTCTAGGTATAATTTGTTTGCAGTTAGAATAGACATTCTGTTATTACAGCTGCCAAAATACCCGACAGGTTATGTTAAACAGAAACAGTTTGTCCCAAACAGCATTTGGCTGATGACTTTTTATATTTACTTTTGCATTTATGTTTTCATGTCACAGATCCCAAATATACACTGATGACAATATGCACGTTTGGCCTTAGGCAGGGCCGTTTCCAGGATCTTACAAATAATGGGGCCATGGGTCAAAGTTCACCCAATACACTCCATAAAACTCCAACCAGACACAAAAAGGCACATTTTTAATTATTTTCTTCTGATTATGTACTATTTTCTTCATTAATATATCCAACAGTTGCAATTACTGTATATTTTCTGTTAGTCCAATGTTCCAACATGAAGGTCTGATAAAGTGGTGGGTAGATAGTGAAGCTAGATTTCCAACTAGGCAAATTGGGCAAGTGCAAAATGGTCCCAGACAGTTAAGGGGCCCCAAGGGCCCACTTTCACTTTTGGGTGTTTGTCATAATTTGATAAACTAATATAAATTAATTTACTGCATGCACCACAGATAACACTATCACTAGAATGGGAATTACAGGCATTATGGTGCATGTGCCTGAATACATGTGCTTAATCAGTCTATCAAAAAATAATTACTAACTAATCACTGTATTCTCACACAACTGCTCGTAGGCTATGTTACAAAAATGTACATACAACAGTTCTGTATATGTGTGACTAATGAATTCATGCTCCAAGAATGATGTTGTCATGCTACATACTTAACATCAAGTTACTTATTTGACGGAAAACTACACTAGTTAGGTTTAGAAGACGAAATGGTTGGGTATCATCATGTTACGAAGCCTATAAAGTAAAGTTACTTCATGTAAAGTTACATACTTAACGTTAAGCTCGTATGTAAAGTAAATTTATGTACTTTAAGTAAGGTTACATACTTGATGTAAAGTTACGTGGTTTAGGTTTAGGAGAAGAAACATCGCTGTGCACCATCACGTCATGAAATGAATGTAAAGTTATGATCTTAAAGTAAAGTTACGTTCTTAAAGTAAAATTATGTACTTTAAGTTAAGTTGCACACTTAATGTAAAGTTACGTGGGTTAGGTTTAGGAGGAGAAACATAGTTGAGCTTCATCCCGTCAAAAACTGAACGTAAAATTACATAGTATATGGAAGAAAAAATTGATTAGGCAAAAAATAACATTGTGATGACGTATCTTAAATCAAAGTTCTCTTGGTTTCACATGGGACACAAACACTGGTCTCCAGAGCGAAAGTCCTGTGTTGTTCCCAGTTACATGGAATATGTTGGAAATACTGGTTCAAAATTATTTGCATTTTACACGGATTGCAGTGCGTTACTTTTTGTAGGTATACATATGAACAGTGCATGAGAACAGCCTGAACACACAGCCCACACAAAGAGTATAAGAAATGATGGATCATTAGGGGGTTCGTAGCTCATTTTTGTTCCTTAGAGGACTTACTGAGTATGAGAACAGTGATGTCAGTCTATAAAATATTCTACATGAGAAGTTTAAAGTACAAAAACTTCTCTCTGGGGAAGCTGGACTCAACCCCAGGAGAGTTATCTATGTGCTATGGAGAACTGAGTCCAACTCTTATGGCAACCACTTTGTTTAATGTTTATTTAACCTATTACACATTTCACATGTCTGGGCGCTTTATCAGGCGGTATAATGGCCTTTTAAAACTGTCATTCAACTCTTGGTCGCCCAGTTTTAGTGTTGGGTAGTAACTCAGGCTTATGGCTAACAGTAGAATGATTTTATTACTTCCCAGCAATGAGTAGGCCTTGTAGTAAATTACAAAGTCTAGCATTGTTTCTGATGTCACATCACAGCCTAAAAAATCTTACAGAAATGATTCAGTGCACCGATGGATGTAACCTTTTCTTGCACAGCTGGTTGATAAACAGTGTTGTAAATGTTCTTATTTAGTCTGAGCACAATGATAAAATATTGTTTCTATTAGAAGTCATTGCCAAACTGAAGAGAATAAATCGGCAGAGTGTTAAGTAACAGGTTGGTAAGAGGGAAGTGAATGAAGCCGTTCGGGGTCTGTGTGAGTTAATGGCTTTTTTTCTAATAATAATTGCTCCAGCCAGGTTTCCATTGACAATAATCCAGCTCTTTTGTTTAATTTCCTATTTCACTTTTATGTCTCTTTGACATCACTCTTTGAAAACTGTTTAAAAAATAAAGATGATGAATCGAGATGACAATGTCAGGACGTCTGTCTGCTGCTGGACCAACACTTCCGGCGAGAAGAGGCACGCGTCCAGCGCTAGAGTCAAGCTTGTGTTAATTGTTCACGAAAATCCCGGAAACGAGACGATTTAACCCTACAAAATAAAAGCGCCAAAGCTTAACTAAAAGACAACTATTGTATCGTCTATCACGCATAGGCAGTGTTGGAGAGTAACTAGTTACAGTATTTAGGAACAAATGTAATTGGAATAAGTTATATAATCAGTAATTCAATTACAGTTACTAATCAAAATGCTGGTGATTACAAAGGGGTTACATATAAAAAAAATAATTTCAGGCTTTATGTTCAACAAAACATCAGTCGTGTTGCTTTAAATCTTTTTACTTTTGGCAATTACTTTTCTAAAAATGTTTTAAACAAGGCAATAAAGCTGAAAAGACCTTAAAAACATCATTGCATAAATGTTTGTCTCAATTTGTCTTTGCTGACAGGCATCATCCAAAATATGTGCACGGCAAAAAGACGTAAAACAACAGAATGAATGTTTTATCGACATGTAAACTTTTTACTGAGAAGATCTTTTTCATATGTAACCCCTCTTTGATCACCAACATTTTGATCAGTAACTGTAACCTAATTAGATATTTTTTCAGTACTTGTAACTGATTTAATTACATTTATTTGGTAATTTAATTACATGTAGCTTGTCACTCCATACACTGTTATACATTATTCCCCGATCTCATCTTTACACTCTATTACCTTGATAGACATTTAATCTGATCACTGCCTCTCTTTATCAGCACATTTGTTTGTTTCTCTCATCGAGGGTGACCCCAGTGTGAAGGGTGTGCAGTGTGCTGTTTGCAGTTATGTTGCTTTATGGGCTTGGGAAAAAAACATTTAAAACAAAACAAAAATGTATACATGCACAACTACTAATGATCTGAAGTCTGCTGAATAAAACTATATTTAAGAAAAAAAAAAACCAAATCATCATCACTGCCTCTCCGTGCTTTTATTTTTAAAGTGATGACCGGAACTTGTGTTTCTCTCCACTGTAGGTGTGTTGACACTGGTGCGTCCAGGCGGCGGAGGCACACACACATAGGCTGTGCACACACACAAAGAAAGGTACCAAATACTCAATATTTGTATTACAGCGCAAAATATTGTACCAGTTGATGTAATATGTGTCTTTTTGAGGATATCGGGACTGCAAATGTGTCCGTCAAAGCAGAATTTAGGAGTCGGTCCATCCTGTGACTGTCTGCACTGAGATCAGCTGCATGTCGACGGATATAGCTTTAAAAAACGCGAGGAAAACCTTTAAGTGAACGGCGTGTTGAATTTGTTTTGAATGTCGGGATGTGGGTTTTAACGTGGCTGGAGACAGGTTGAACACTGTGGCACCACGCTGACTTTTTTAGGTGAAAGTTTCAGTCGGCTGGAAATTGTTGAGGTGTAGTGTTGGGGTTCCCTGCCGACTGCGACATCGCCCCGTCGATGCGTTTCTGCTTTTCCATCCACTTCGACTTAATCGAGGGCAGAGGTCTCGTGTGTGGTCGTGTTTTGGCTCTGTGGTGTCGGGCAGAAGTAGGCCTTTAGCCCAACTATTTCACCAAATGATTTCCTTTGTCGCAACCCGACAAGGCTAAAAATAACGCCCGACTGCAAACATTAGCCGAGGTCACAATTCTGCGCTTATGAAAGAGGAAAATGCTAAGTTTCCTCTGTAGCATCCACACTGGCGATTTAAAGTGATGCATCCAGTTAACTCGGGTCAACATCTAGTCCAGGCCTGGTGGTTAAAACGACGGGAGCGTTTATGGAGTCAGTGGCTGCACCGTGGGATTCATAGTTGCAGTCTATACCCTCGATATAAGTCTGTCGAAAACGGCATGCCAGCTTCCATTAGAAAATCTTACAATTTAAAGTTTACGCGCTTTATTAGCCACACCTGCTACTTCATAAAAGACGTTTAGGGTTGCAGAGGAAGTATGAGGATCCTCTTTTAAATTCGGGATACAGGTGCACCACAAGACAGCTGCACATTTCAATAAAAATCTAATTTAGTTCACACAACCCGCTGCCGCCCACAAGCATTTTTAACACAAAAAAGATGGCAGGACTAACTGCAGTTTTATGGAAGTATTAGAGCAGGGATACTCAATATGCTTTGCTTGGGGGCCACTTTTGCAAAATAAGAGGAAGCTAGGGGCCAGTTGCAGCAGCCCCATACGTGTTTCTAAGATTTCTGTATGTCTCTAGGATTTTAGGACTTTTTTTGGACTTTAGGACATTTCTAGAATTTTAGAATGTTTCTCGGATTTTAGGACATTCACAGGATTTTAGGACATTTCTCAGATTTTTTCACATTAATCGGATTTCTGGACCATTCTCAGATTCTGATGTATATATCAAAATATTGATATATGCACTTTGTAACCTTATATATACTAAAAGTACAAAACAATTCCCAGTGTGAATCACTTTATTTTTATTGGGAATTAGAAAATGGTTTGGGGGCCCACCCAGCACCCTATCGGGGGCCAGATGTGGCCTGCAGTCCGAAATTTGAGTATCACAGGTCTGTAGCCTCCTTTTATATCTATAGATAACGACATGCCAGATTCCATCAGAAAATCTTAAAATTTAAAGTTTACGTGTTTTATTAGCAACACCTGCCACTCAGTAAAACAGAACGGGGGTTGCTGGGGAAGTAAAAGGATCGTCTGTGCTATTCGAGATGCAGGTGTACCACAAGACAGCTGCACATTTCAATAAAAACCTAATTCAGTTTGCACAATCGACTGCTGCCTACGGGCAGTTTTAGCAGAAAAAAGACAGTAGCACTATTTTCTTTTCTTTTGAAGTATTACAGTATTGGAAGCATGCCGAATTCTGTAGTGCAACCTGAAGATCTTTCACAAGCTGTTATCATTTACCTTTAAGCGAGGCTCCACACTAAAATGTGAGCTTTTTTAAAATGGGGTTAGCTGTGGACTTAAGATGTTTAAGGGCGAATGTGGTTTGGCTTGTGAACCTTTTTACGCAAATCTTGTGTTTCTGCTTGTTCCCCAGGCTCGGTATGTCGGATGAAGATTCCCGTGCCAGCACCAGCTCTTCCTCCTCTTCATCCTCAACTCATCAGCAGCAACAGCAGCAGCAGGAAGCGAACACCCCGAAGAAACGAGAAAGCAAAGCCAGCATGAGCAAGACCTCCAAACTCCTCTCTACTAGTGCTAAAAGGTGGGCTTGCTTTGGCTGGATGCAGGGATGTGACGCAAGAAGAGCCCACTTTTATCTTCCACTGGTTACAGTGAGCTGTTTACAGTTGAAACGCAGGGACCCCAGGGTCATTGAAAACCTGGAAAAGTCATAGAATTACACGATTTTGTTTTCCAGGCCTGGAAGAGTCTTGGAATTAGCAAACATTTTGGAAAAGTCATATAATTTTGTTGTGTGTAATGAAATTGTTACAATAATTTTCCATTGTTATTGACGTAAGAAAGCTTTTCTATGTTTTGATGTGTCACATTTATCATCACGTACATTTCTCAGATTCCTCCCTGCGTTCCTTCTCTTCCTCTTTGTATAGCAGCTGGTTTGAATTATGTTTGAACCGAGTTTGAATCTGATATGTTTAAATAACACTGGACAAATGAGGCAAGAAAAGTTGTGTTGTGATAATGTTATTTAATATGTATTGTTATGAATCCCAAAGTTTCCATACCTATGCCGCATTACTACTTTTAAATTGTGCTGCATTTTTGAAAATTGAGCTGTCAGCTATCACTCCCTCATTTTGGGAGCTTTACTGGTCCATGTCCACAGACTGCCCATAATAATATAATTAATATTTGGAATAATGACGCCTGCAGTTCTGTTTGCGTTATATGTTGTGAATGGTGACGTAAATTTTATTATGGGTCCTTGAAAAGGATTGGAAAAGTCTTGAAATTTTGTCCATGAACATTTGTGGGAACCCTGTGAACAGCTTAATTTTACCCTGGATACTGTACTCCCAGGACTGATGCTCAGTCTCTTTAGGGAGTATTTATCACCTCACCCAACAGCTGAAAACAAGTCAGGAGTTTGTCCCACTTATTAGCGACAACTTCAGCTAAAATCCAGGTAGCAAATCAATTTCAAAAACCTCAATATCGCCTATCCAGAATAAGACTATTCTTTTTTTTCTGACAATAAGCGCTGTTGAGTATTCTGTCCAACGCATGACATTTCTGTAATTGAGGTGTCTTCTGTGAAATTCCTGCCAAAAAAAAGCTTTTCACAAGACACTTATTTAAAGAATTCATTACAAAGCAGCCTTTTCTCATATCCACCAGGTGTCCTCTGCCTTCAATCCCGGCTTTTGAGTTTGGATTTGCAGTATTTGATCAGAGCTTTGCTTTTAAATGCATGTATTTTCTTTCTTTTTGCAGAATTCAGAAGGAATTGGCAGACATTACATTGGATCCACCACCAAACTGCAGGTAAGGGGATGATTTTAATGGGCCGTTATTATGAATGCATCCGTAGAAACACGTGGATCATTGGGATGTCTATTTCAGTGGCAGTGTGGTATACTTTTGTGTGTTTTTTTTAAAGAGGACATTTATTGTGGGATGAGAATTTAATGCAAGCGGTCCTTCATGTGGGCGTCTTGAATGTGAAGGTTAAAAAGCCCCTCTTTGTCTGTGTGCCAGAAGTGAAAAATATCTTTATGCTTTGCTGCCTTGCACATCTAGTCAATCCAGGAGGAAAAATATCAAGGTCATGACAGGCTGAATGCTTTATAAAGCTACAGCTAAATGTGCTTCCTGTTTGACGGTCTTAAGACTTTTCTTTACATGATAGACTGAGTGCACTGAGTTTACCCTTCATTGCCTTTTTATAGAAAGTCAAGGCGACGTCTTTGTTTTTTACTGCTCTTTTTTTTACATTTCACTGGAATATTATTGTTAGGGCTGACTTTTAAACCTGAATACTGCATTGATACTGACTTAAAAACATAGTAATAGTCTGAAAAATGGAAATTAGTTATTAAACCTTTGAAAAAAACCTGGATCAATGTTAGGTTGTTGTGTAACACTGGGACGTCTTTGACGGGCATTTAAACCTTTAACCCTGAGCAAATTGGTTCAAAAATTAGGAAAAGCTGACAAGAAAGTGAACTGAACATTACTTAAAAGAAAAAGACAGAAAAAGAGAAACATTTTAGAAAATAATTATTTAATTTTATTCTATTTTTAAAGTTAATTACACTTTTAGCACTTTTTTTCAAGCCATTCCTGTGTTGCTGTTTTTTTTTGGTACTTTCTTTTCTTTTTTTTAGTGATAATATTCAGGTAATTTTCTTGTAACTCCCATGTTTTTGAAAAGGATTATGGATGGATGTGTGTTAACATATTCAGATCCAGGTTAGCATTCCTAAAAACAGATCTCCCAGCTATGGAACAGCTTTTTTTTGTTTGCCGAATAGTGTCGGTTTGACCTGCCTTCCAAACAAGCTTGGCAGGTTTAGACACATGTCATGAAAATGAATTATCACCGTGCAATACCCGTGTTAGAGCAGCTACAAGTCCTGTGCTGTTACTTAACATGCTGTACGCCGCGGAGGTGTTTTGCACAATACCGAGGCACAGACGTGATTCTGGTGAGCTGTCGTAAATCTCTGTTTGTTATGGATATCGTGGTCGGATGCGTTGCGTTGTGTCATTGAAGTGAAGCTGTGGCAGTCTTGTGTCGACGCACCCCTGCTACAGTGAGGATACAGTGTCTGTGTTCAGAGGAAGGAAATAAAAACGCTCCTTTTGAACACTTTTCAGTTCAGCTACCTTAAAGTGATGACAGGTGTGTTGTTGATCATTGGCATTAAAGCTACTGAGGTGCGTGTAGGTGCAGCTCATGATGTCCACACCTCAAAGGCCAGCTGATTGCATGGCAGCGAGCTCAAAACCACGAGTTACGCAAAACAGGCATTTAGACGATGAGCCCCGGCCGCAGAGGAGCTCTAGGCTTCGCCAGGAGCCGTTTTCCTCAACACTCCTCAGTCTGTGTGTTTGTGTGAGTCATAAATCTCAACTTTAGGAAAAGCTGCACTGTAGCTGCACCCCCAAGCCCCCTGTGGCGCCACGGATTAACTCCTTACGCAGAGGCCAGCTGGAAGCTCTGATCGCTCAGTGAGAAAAAGATCTGATGAATGCAGCATTGTTGATGTGAGATTTTGTTTTATACAAAGAAAATACTTTGACTTTACAATGTTGTTCAGTTTTAAGGTATTGCACCGCACACAAAGGTGCTGGTTGTTTGTAGATCAGATCAAGTGGAGTCCGTCACACCCAGCACAGCTACGGCTTAAAGAACCTCTGTCTGTATTTTTTAATGGAATCAAATTTGACCTTTTTCGTGTGGTCCTTTGTTGTAATTGTGGACACAAGTGATGGGAATACAAGACGGTGTTGGTGGTCCGAGCTGTGTTGAGGTCTTTCTGGGCGAGTGCAGGTCAAGTTTCAAGTCAAAACAACTTGGACAACTTGTGACTGGAAAGTTGACTTGGACTTGTTTCAAGTGGCTTCAAACTTGACTTTGACTCGTCTCAACTGACCTGTGGATTAAACTGAAGTCAGTCGAGGTGTTAGTGACAGTGTTTCGCTCAGAATTAGAATCTAAGTGTGGCGTTAGCTGATGACTGTGTGTCCCTTTCTTATCATTCTGTGTCCCCTCTCTAATTTTGGGCATTTTTACGGGTCCGTGAACGCGCCGCAGGCGGAGCTCGTCATGAGTTCTTTTTTTTTCTCTGCAGCAGTTTGAGAAGTTTGAGTCGCGGGTTGGATAATTGATCTGGGTGATGGGTGAGAGGAGAGGCTGCTGCAGAGGGAGTGAAGGCAAACTTTTAGACTACGCGTATCCACAAATGATGAAGGCCAGGCTACCTTAAAAAAACAAACATTCTGCACAACTAAACCAAACTAAACTAAACGAAACCAAACTAAACTAAACGCATATCACATTAAAACTGCATTTGTAAGTCCTTAATAGACAACTATATTTGCAACTATTAATATACTAATACATGCACTCATTTCATCCTCCCCCTTTCATACTCATTCATTATTGTCATAATTAAAATATCTATAAAAGCGAATGTCCCAGTCCTAGCTTACAGTGGAGTGTATCAGAAATTCTATATTTACATGTTGCCAAACAGTTTTGGTTTCCGTTGCTTTTATTGAATCTGCCTGTCAACTATGGCTACTCCCACCAATTTTTATTAATGTTATTAACAGGGCATATATAAGATTCTGATTTACCTCTAAGCAGGTGTTTAGATGTCATATCTAACCTTGCTGGAAGATATTTCCGTCCGTGCCTTCAGGAGGGAACGCATCAGAGACCGACAGGTTTGAAGAGATCGACAAACGGCCGATTTGCTATTTCTAAATGTCAACACATTCACAGACACTCGATGGTGGTCTGACATTGGCGTGTCAAGGCGTCAATATGTGTGTAGAAACAGCCTCACCACCAAGAACGGACCAATGCGTGAGTGTGTGTGTGTGTGTGTGCGCGTGTGTATCGAGCTGTCAGGGCTGGTGTGAGCCATCTGAGCTGCGTGCGATCCCCCTGTACAGTCGCTGACACACACACTCTCACACACACCTCTGCAGTGTGTTGCTGGCGTGCACTCGACCCGTGGAGTACATATGAGACACGTTCAAGTCAAGGCCCAAGTCTTCAAAAGCAATTAGAAAAGGTCTCCTTGATTTTTTTTTAAAATAAATGATGGCTCATTAAAAAAGACAAACTCTTTCTGTTTATTTGGCTGATTTGAATTACGCCCAAAATTCAGGAGAGATTTTTCTCACCTGGTCAAATGAGCCGAGGAAGGAAATGCTTCAGAGTTGAGATAAAGAGCTCCAAACATGCTTGATTAATCTCTCCATCTCAGCCGCAGCGAGGAGAAAGGCCTCATCTCTTGTTCTGTAAATCCCTCTATTCAGCAACACGTGCAGAAAGGGGGATTTTTAGTGGATTTTGCCTCTTTCTGCTTCATTTAGCACAGAATCTACTCATTAGGATATGAATTGAGCTGGCCAGCTACGCCTCGCAGATGCTGTTTAATGGATCGCACATTGATGAGTCAGTTGGTTGTCGTCTCATTTTTCTCGAGGTTGTTTCGGGCCTCCTCGCTCTTCAGGCGGACGCTGGCTGATGGAGAAAAGCCTTATCCTGACCAGTTTTCATTATCATCAGCGCCTCTCTCTCGTAGCAAACTTTGTTTTATGAGCACTATGAGGCAGAGTCTTTCATCTGTGATTTATCAAAATCTAATTATACTCCACACAGGGAATACCGTGCAGGCCCCGCTTTTATTTTTCTACTGCCGCGTTGCCACTGAAGTGTGAACTGCAGACATCACAGGCCCGCCTCGCCCCCTCCCTCCCACCCACTCGCGTTGCTTTCATTCACCATGTTTTATTCCCTTTTTCCTCTCGACCAGCTACTTTATTTATTGCTCTCTTCCTGACACTTTATTCTCTCTGTCTTTCACTCTGCCTTGTGTCGTCCTATGCTGTCCTTCACTATATCTCCTCTTAGATGTTGCCCTCGGGTGTCGGGCGGATTCCTGACAGTCCAGGGTCGGGGCTCATGACAGCCAGGAAAAGTTATTTGCTGTTACAGTAGGGTAATTAGTGCTAAGTAGGGTCTGACAGATGTGGTGTTTAAGACCATTATTGATCATTTTATCTTTGGAAATCACGCATTGTGCCATCTTTTTAGGCTCTCCTGATTATACAGCTAAAGAACTGACCAATGCATTAGCGTGTGCGCGTGTTTTAACATGTTGTCAGGCCTTGTGTGAGCCATCTGAGCTGCATGTGAGACCCATGTTCATTCTTTGATGTTAGCGGCAGTCCCTTCACACACACACACACACACGTACACACCTCTGCAGTGTGTTGCCGGAGTGCATGTGTGAGATTACTGAGGTTTTCTCAACAGCTTCTTCATATCTATAAAAAGCTTCCTCCCTAGAGAGGAAGTGGCTGGCCTGTACACTGTTGTTACTTCACAAAGCCCTGAAAGCAGCGCTGCACCGAGCTCTGAGCTGCTGCTGCTGCTGCTGCTGCTGCTGCTGCTGCTGCACAGATGGAAGTTTCCCCTCTACGTGCCAGGCTTTCGTTGGGCAGCAAGGGGAAGCAGAAGTTTAATTTTATCTCCACTGCAGGCAGGCCAGAGTATCACACCTCAGTGCTTTTTTGCTAGCGATGGAAATGTGTGTGTAAAAGTAGTTGTCTAAGGCTGTAAAGTCCTGAAAGTAAGTATAAAATCCAGTCAGATTCATGATCTGGATTATTTATTTTCTGATCTGGAAGTTCCTTTTTTGTGATCAACTGTTTTTATTATTTTCAATGTGCATACAATTAAATTAAAATATAATTTTAGCATGAAAAATAAAATCATCCCCACCCCCAAACCCACTCTGAAGCAACCCAATAGTTAGTTTGCAAGATAGATTTAAAAAAAAAAAAACAAAAAACAAGGGGAAACACATATGCCAATACATCTAGATAACACGTGCATATTCATAAGTGTACACATAAATATACATACACACACACAGATAATTCCTTGGGCCAATTCTCACTTCTATCAATTTTTCAATAGCCTGTGTCCATAATTTTAGTGTCCTTGGGCCTGCACTCGTCTAGTGACATAGTGGAGGCCAGTATATAGCGGTGGTGCTGACAGATATTTGCCAGTTTTTGGCAGAAAAAACATATTTCTCAAATTTAAGGAATTAAGATAAGTATCATTATCAGAAATGAATCTTGGGTATAAGTAAGCAAAAATTTCAAACTATATATCCGGCCCTAGTCAGGCCTTATACATCCTGATTAGCGCTGTCCGCATTAATTGTGATGCATTTAAGGTCTGTACATAATGTGCTTTTAAAAAGCTTTTTATCGCATTAACCGCAGACGGTCATTCCTGTCATGTTGTACCGGGCTGCAGTTTTAAAGCTAGAGTGATGATACTGGTATCACATGAAACTAGAAAACCTGAGTAATCCAGTGGGTTCATGTCCACTTTATGCTCGCCCAATAAAGTTTTTTTGCTGTCATTTGATTCCTAATAAAGATAATCTGGTAAGAATTGCTTCACCCTTTCAATATGGACTTCATTACTGTTTTGTAATGCCAAATAATGAAATTGAAAACGTGTTTAAGAAAATGTGACTAATTGTGAATAACTATTGAAATTCTATTAGTCTTGATTAAAAAAAAATAATAATTTGACAGCCCTAATCCTGACATATCCTATGGTTCCTTTATCAGGCCAACATTTCCAGTTGTGCATGAAAAAAATTCTAATTGGGATATATTCATGAAATGCACTGTGTGTTTCTTCATGCTGGTAAGGGGATAAGGAGGGTATTTCGACCCCATGACTTTTCTGGTGCCACTCCAGGACAGACTTCACGTTGTAGTCCCATTGCTGGTAAAGTGGAGCATTATAAACACTGCAGCCTCTAGATGTAGCCGATGAGACTTTAAACAGTATTTAAAGTTTGAGTTTTTCATTTTGCAAAGATTTCCATGATATAATTCATCACGATGAAATACATGTATTTGTCTGAGCTTTTTTTTAAAATTATTTTATACGTCTTTTTGCTTGCATTTGCCATGTCATTGTATGTATTGCCATTAGAATACATTTCTATTGACTTCAACCAATCAGACTTTATTTGTATAGCACTTTTCATTCAGATGAACTGTGACACAAAGTGCTTCATACAATAAAACCAAAATCTACCCCAACCCCCCAAAACACACGCACACACATACACACATGCACACACATGCACACATGCACACACATGCACACACATGCACACATGCACACATGCACACAGGCACACATGCACACAGGCACACATGCACACAGGCACACATGCACAAGGATGTAAATAAAAACAAAAAAATTGTACTCATTAAAAACAAGAACTGAGGAAACGCTACCATAAGTGAGGAAAGTGGCACGATAAAACTATTGGATAAAAGATGAAAAAGTAAATAAGGAAGCAGATAAAAGGGAGAAATAAATAACATAACAATAGCAATAAAAATAAATAAATAAGTAGATGAGTAATTAGTAAAATACGCAAACTGAGGTAAATTAAGGATGAAAACTGAAAGTAAAATAAATAACTGTAAAAATAATAAAATGAAAATGAAAAATAAAGAAAGTAGTAAAACTGTAAACCAGAATAAAACATATAAATAGTCAATAAATAAATAAATAAATAAGTAAATAAATAAAGCTCAATTTAAAGCCAAATGAAAAAGCTAGGTCTTTTCACTCAGCCCCAATAATAAATCCATTCTTCTCCAGGACACCATGTATCAGACTGGATTCTGACACTTAGTTTCAGTGGAGGAATACAAATGCCACCATATGATATTCGTTCGGCACTGTCCTCATAAAGCTCTGAAAGAACATTTGCAGGCTGATTGCCATTGTATTAAATTGGCGGGGTGGGAGACGGCGGGTGTGTGGTGCTGTTTCGTGGAGTCTCCTCTGCACTCAAGTGAAGTGGAGTCATTATATTGTCTCAGTCAGGCAGCTTATTACAGTGTTTCTCCCTGTCATCAAAACACCATTGCAAGCAGATAGTGGTGATTGAAAATGAAGCCCAGTGTGTATATTAAGGTCGACACTGAAGAGATGAGACTCACAGCAGTGGGTTGAGAGTAAAGGGCATCGTGAAACAATACAAAGACAGATTCGTTTAAACATAAGAGATATAACAAGGCTGTACTCAGCACGGAGGGAAGAATGTGAGGAGAAATATTTCAGTCTTTCATGATCATTTGTTTACAGTGAAAGTCAAAAATTCTCCCTGATGACTGATTTGACTTGTGAACTTTCTCGGCGAAAACTGTAATTACCAGAAAGAAAAAAAAATGAGATTTTTTTTCCTGCAGTGGTTAACGGCCCCCATGTTGGTGTTCTTTGATGGGTGTTAATCTTTGATACTTAGGTGTTTTACACCGGTCAGCCAAAACATTAAAACCACTGACAGGTGACCTGAATAACATTGATCATCTTATTACAATGCGACGTTCTACTGGGAAATCTTGGATCCTTGATGTGCTTCAACCCCCCCAAACAGCCTCGCAAACCAATTTCAACCACCTTCATGGCACTCCCTGGTGGCAGTGCCCTCCCAGCAGAACAATGCTCCATGCCACACCTCAAAAACTGTTCTGCAGTGGCCTCAGGAATGTGCCAAAAGGTGTAGACCTGTTCTCAGACCCAGATGCCAAACTGATCAAGTATCAGTGAGATGTGCTGGTACCACAGAGGTACCCCTCATCCATAGTGGGGCCCTCTTGGATCGGACTTGGCTCTGACCTGTTAGGACATGGACACAGGATCTCCGGGGCTGTCCTGTGGTGTCTGACACCTAGGGCGCTGGCGGTGGATCCTTTAAGTGCTGTAGGTCGTGAGTCTGGGTACTGGCACATCGACGCTCAGTCAGATTGCAGTCTAGCGAAGTTGGAGGCCAGGTCGACACCTTGAACGCTTGGTTACTTTCCTCTGGTCATTCCTTTGCCGTCAGGAAGCGTTGTTGGCATAAAGGGGGAGTGCTTAGTCTGCAATGGTGTTTGGGTGGGTGCAGCATGTCAGGTGGTCTCCATATGAACACCAGGACCAGAACTTAACATTTTAACAAGATGATCAATGGCATTATCTTCACCCGCCGGTGGTTTGACTGTTTGGCTGATCGGTGTTTATTGTATACCTGCCAACACTGAGCTGTGAAAAAGAGGGAGATTTTTCTGGGTATCAGATGGAAAGGCTCATGACTATACTACGATGATTTTTCATGATTTTTGACAACATACTCTTACGACGACTTTTTTAATAATTTTTGACGACATCTGATACCATGACTATATATACTGGTTCTCCAACTTGACTCTCAGTCTCTGGCTCTGTCCCACAGCCCATCAGCAGCCTCCATGCAAGCCACAGTGAGCCAGTTTTTGCTCTGGTGGTGTCTTCTTGTCCTGCAGCCCGTGCTGTGAGTCTCCTCATAGAGAGCAGACAGCAGCAGGAGACGTTCCTTCAGTTGGCGGCAGTAGCAGCTCGAATACAGCCAGCGCAGCTTTGGCTGAATTCCAGCTGCTACAGAAAGTTTCTCCTCTCTGGAAGTGCGGGCCGCTTTCCTCGCGGCAAAAGTTGTCTCGTAAGCCCAGAGTGAGGCAGAGAGGAACCGTGGGTTAGCAGCGCGCTCGTAGGAGCAACTTTGGGGTCACAACAAATCAGACAAATTAAATTGGGTTGCGTTGCCCGGTACCACAACACATATCCTACGGTCTGGACACTGCGAAACACCCATTTGACTCCTATCACTATGAAATCTGGAGATTAGCAGGAGAAGTTACCAATCGGGAGCAGGGCAGGTGAAAGGGTTAAAAATAAAGAGACTCCTGAGTAAATATTGAGTGTTGGCAGGAATTATATTATAACATTTTAGACAAAAAAAAAAATGTTTTAGAAGTGCTGAGTACATGACTGGATTGTGTGAAAGTCTTTAAACGATGTTTTGATGTAGTTTCGCTGTTGTTAAATGTAGACACTGATTACTTCAGTTTTTTAATTTTTTTTTTTTTTTTGCCTTTTTTTGGTTCATTCAAGAAGTAACAAGAAGAAGTAGTTTTCTTCACAAATTCAAGGTAACATGCAGTGAGTGATAAACAAAAGGTCATTTTGTGGGTGAAGTATTTCTTTAAACAGCCTACTTCTCTCTAACTTGCATTAATTAAATTAGTTTTTATCCTGCATGAATTAAACTGCTCAACTTTGATTTATTACTAGCGCTGTATTTCTTCTAGAGCTATATTTCAGAGTGAAAAGTTGCATATTAAACCATTTAGGATCTACACGGCGGAGCTCATTGTGGTCGCTGCAGATGAATGCTGTCGGCCAGCCGAACACATTCATCCACTGTTCTCCTCCGCTGTGCTGCAGGAGTCAGTTTTGGGTAAACCGCTGTGTGCCTGTTTGAAAGGTTAAAGGCTCAGGAAGAATGAAACGGCTGAAATGTCAGCACTCTTTTAGCAGTGCGTGTGTACACAGAGGTGGCAGAAGAAGCTCCCCTGATATTGAAGTGAATGACAGCAGTGATAGCCTGGCGTATTACTGCCTCACACAAAGCACTGGGTAGCCTTTGTGTGCGACGGAGGCAGGCGGGGAGGAAGCCCAGACTCTCTCTCTGTGGCTGGTCTGTGAATGTGAGACGCCTCTGTTGTCAGGCGAAAGAAACCTCAGTCTGGTTGATTCAGTGGGAAATGATACAATATCTATTCTTGGCTCTGCAGCAGATCCTGACTGAGGTCTTGTGGTGTGACCAGTATATTAGCAGTCCTGTCCCGGGTCAGGGCTCCCCTGCAGGACTGCTGGTAACAGTGCAAATGAATGGTAGTTAAGGACGTGCAGCTTGTTTTCTACCAGGTGGTGTTTCTCCTCTGTTACTCGGCACTTTGTGGCTGTTGCATTAAATCCGAATAGTTCTGAGCTCTCTTTAAAAGGAATAAATGTGTCGCGGGTCAATGTTCACACGTCCCGGGTAGATCATTGGCTTCAGTAGTCATGGTGGCACAGATGTTTGACCTTTTAGTTTTTTGCATTTCATGACCTAAAAACCCTGTTCGTTTTCTACATGATTTATCTTAATATATTTCAGTGGTTCCCAAACTAGGGGTTAGGACACCTTAAGGGGTCACAATACTTTACCCACTAGATTTGCCAACTGTGACAGTCACATTTGTCAGCGTTTCACATTTGTGAAAATGAACAAAGAAGTGTGTAGTCCTCTATGATTTAAAAAAAAAAAAAAAAAATGAATATAACATCAGATATGACAATTGATAATGTGTATTTTTTAGTTTCCTGTTCTAATACACCAACAAAAAAAGTGCTTGATTTACAAATGTACATTTAAAGCAGCATTTGTCGGGCAATAATTTTATGTATGTGTATATATATATATATATATATATATATGTGTGTTGTTTGTTTGCAGTAGAAATGGTCCTCCAGTGCCTACATTGGTATTTTTGCCTCCTCTGATGTCATTTTTTTGGAGTATCTTCAAATGATTCATATCTTCCAAATCTGTACAACCTAAGCTAAAGGTTTTTGTAAGTCAATAAACCACAATAATTAATAAAAGTATTAAAATTGTGTCATTAAAAAAAGAATGCCAAACTCTAAATGTTTTTTCATCAAATTTTACAAAATAAAAGCACAAAACATATTCATCCAAAAGATTTTTTAAATGTATAAACATAAACTAAATATTTATTAACACACTCCATAAGAAATTTAAACTATGTACATTACTTAGCTTTTGAGATGTGCTAATTTTTTATGAGCAGAGTGCAAAGCCGTTTTAATAGTTTAATCTGCTGTAGTAATATTTCCCCAGTGCCTACTGTGGTATTTTTTGGTATTTCATATCCCTAAAGTCATAACAGCGTCAATGCTAAAAGGTTTTGTAAGTCAATAAACCATTATAATTCAGAAAAAAAATCTAAAAATTGTGTCATAAATTTAAAAAAAAACAATAAACATTTCTTTTGGCCTGGTTTTCTGCTCCTCTGGTGTTATTGGATGTTTTCACCGTCTTTCACACAGCTCGTACTTTAACGTAATGATGTCATGGTGCAAAACACAGAAGTTGAAGCTTTCTGCTCCGAAAATATGAAAGCTTTAGCTCTTTACGTTTTTATTTTAGTTCGACTTTTAAGCAGGATCATGAAAACAACAACTCCCTTTGGGACGGGAGGTCTGTTTTCAGAGGGCTAATCCAGCCCCGCTGATCTGCTGACCTAAAAGCTTGTACTGTGAAGGAAATTTTGGAGGTAACTCTGAAAGCAGCCCATTGCAGAGTCAAACTCTATTAATTCTATAGATGTGGATTTTCTTGCTTTTTTTTAATCAGTTGCATAGAGCACAGTGAGAGGTGGCCGTATGCCACTTGTTTACTGCCAAAGTTTAAATGGCAGAAAGAAATGTTTTACATTTCAAAGTGCTGAGGATACAGGCATGATTTAGGCGTCTGTCCTAGCGGTGATTTAAATTGTTTCTGGCTGTAGTATTGTCTGTATATCTTCTTGTGGATTTGTTTCTGTCCCCCCTCTCATGATAAAGAGCGGGCAGAGTGCAGCTTCAGACAGTGAGATTACTGCCTGACATTTACCTCTCCTGTTGTCACTCTGACAGCATGCAGAGGCACAAGAGCTGTGGACACTAACTGGATTTGTGCACTGAATTATTCTCGGAAATGCTGCGTCTGAATAATGGATTATTTAGTTTTTGTTTGTCTAAAATGTTCATATTATTTCTGTGTCTAAACATATTGCCGTACACTGTGTCTTCCACTGAAACGGGTCTTTTATTTTCATCCGGCAAACATGCTTTAAGAGCCCCACTCGTCATATAAAAATGAAATGGCAAACTGGAAAGTGTAGTTTGGAGCGCTTCATCAAGCAGTCAATTATGTGAAAACATCTCCGCCATTAAAACGCTAACAGAAGCTGCTGTTGACTTACTGTGTTGCCGCTGTTGAATCAAGGCTCTTGTGAAGCGGCTGCAGTCGTCAGCCCTGCCGCTCTTCAGCTTTATCTCCACGCGCAAATGAAGTCGTGTTGATCTTTTCTTTTTATCGCTTCCAACTGTGCTGGCATAGTGACTCACATGGGTGATTGCACTTTATTGTTTTAATGAATTGCCGATAAGATGACACAGAATGGGGTTCTGACTGCAAAACATGAGAAAGACGGTAATTATTTCGTCGTTTCAGTCATTTGGATGTTTGGTGCAACAGCAGAAAAGGCCTCAGCACATGGCGGATGAACCCTAAAAGAAAATAAGAACACAGAGGTTGAACTTGAAGGCTCGGGTGAAGGTGGTACGGTGAAACCATGATCGTGAAGTGGAGACAGTGTGTGAATCACACTTAACTGACATCCAGGAGTTATTTGTTTATTTATATATCTATATACTGTCAGTTTTATTTGCTTGTTACTGTCAAAGTCTCGATTTTAGTAACTACTAAAAAGAGAATTAAAACAAATCGAGCACAGTATTTATTTGGTGTGATTTTAGAGATTGTGCTTTTGTTATTTTCCTACAAAGTAGGGGTCGACAGATTATCAGCCTGGTCGAGAATTGGGGCCAATATTTGGTATTTTACCTAATATCTGTATCTGCGATTTATTTGACTGATGGCTGATAAAATTCATTAATTAGAAAGTGCAAAGAGCGTCAACATGAGAGGAACTTTTACTTTGTAAAACCTCAGGGAGCTTTTTTTTTTTATTTAAATTTTCACTTGACTTTCTAAAAAAAAAGTTGCTGGGTGCTTTCTGTATATGATGTTGAAAGTTTTTGATTAAACATTTGCTAAAGGCATTTAAACAAAGTTTTTGTTGGTGTTTGTTATATATATATATATCCAAATTCTATATTGATGGAAAGATTTTCATTTTTATTGTAAAAGCATATTGGTTCCAAATAACGGTTATCTGTCTCATTAAATAGTAATAATCAGTATCAGTAACAAACAAGTTTTTATTCACCAAATAACTAAAGAGTCCCACAGTCACATAACCAGTAAAATGTAAATGTTGTGGTAGATGTTTTTTGGGTGGTTGTGGGACTAAAGATATTTTCATCTGTAAAAAAAAAAACATTGTCCAAATGATAATCAAAATTATGCTTTCTGTCTTACTGACAGTGCTGGACCCAAAGGAGACAACATCTATGAGTGGAGGTCGACCATCCTGGGCCCTCCAGGCTCCGTGTACGAGGGAGGAGTGTTTTTCCTGGACATCGCCTTCACACCAGACTACCCCTTCAAACCACCCAAGGTGAATGCTGAAGGGTTGTTGGCATCCAGCAAAGGCTTTTCTGTTAACGCTGGCACAGATGATTCGTCTTCATTTTCATCTTCTTCCACTGGAGGGCGTCCTCACACTTTGGATTACAGCTCAATAAAATCAGCAGCTCATACTTAGGATCTGAATTTCTGTTTGTATGGGATCTGAATTCAAAAGTTGTAGAAATTGTGAAATGAAATGTTTTATAATATTATTTTTTTTAGGGTTACAAGTCTGAATTATTTCTTTTTATTCCTGGAAGGGGTAGTTTACATTGATAAAAATGTAGGACAGGCATATGTGAGCTTTTCCTTCTGTCTGAGCCTTTTAGTCACTACTTTATACACAGACTGTTGATTTTGTTGTTCATACTGTTTGTATTAAAACACACACACTGAACACTGATTAGACTCATCTTCCCTCTCTTGTGTGCATCCAGGTGACGTTTCGCACGAGGATCTACCACTGCAACATCAACAGTCAGGGGGTGATCTGTCTGGATATCCTGAAGGACAACTGGAGTCCTGCCCTCACCATCTCCAAGGTCTTACTGTCCATCTGCTCCTTGCTCACTGACTGCAACCCTGGTGAGAGCTGCATCACACACACACACACACACACACATGCACACATGCACCAAAGCTTTGTCACATGTACTAAATCTGCTGACAGTTGATTCGGAGTCAGTATTTAATATTTTGCTTCTTTCATATAAAATGTATTTAAATTTAAAATGATAAAAATCCTTTTATTTGATTTTATTTTATTTTATTGTAGTTAACCTTTATTTAACCAGGAATAATCCCATTGAGATTCAAAATCTCTTTTCAGCAGTAACTCCTCTCTATTCAGTAATCTTAGCTGTAACATACCATAAAACTGCGATATAGGCAGCAGGGCATGATTTCGAGGTGTTCACGTGAAGGATTTTAAGGTTCAGTTCATTAAATCTGCTCCTGACTCCAGCTCATATTACAGAGCCTTAAAGTCTTATACTTTTAGATTAAGCTCTTCTGACTGTTTCAAAATCCAGATTGAAGACCGAAGGTGGTATATGCATTCAGACTGTCGGAGGGAAAGCCTTTAGCGAACATAAAGTTTTTAATCTTAAGATTTCTGCGGCATTACAGCAGCGTTTGACATGCAAGCAGTGTAGTGAGGTAACAGCAGAAGTCATCCGCTTACAGTATGTGACTGCAACTTCAACACCTATGCAGTATAATTATCATGTACTATTACAGTTACTGTTGTAGGTATTTGATCGATGAAACCCTGATGAAATAATCACCCGGCGGTGGTGGGTCGAGCAATGATTATACGCTTTTGTCAGTCTGATCACACAGTGGAAGCCCCTCTATTAGTATCTTGTAGAAGGCCATTGTGGATAATGCTGCAAATAAATGAGCAGAACTGCTTTTCGGCGGTGTGTGACAACATGATGAATTACCTTCTTTTTCCATGTATTTGAATTACTGGGTAAGCAAAAAAAACACACATTCCCATCTTGTTTTATAATTAAAATACGACTCACCTCGCTGTTGCCTCCGAGTTCAAGTACAGACTTTACAAACTACACATGACAGCTTCTTTATATGACCATAAAACAGCGCTCCTTTTGTTTTAATAATAAATGAACATTATTAAAGGGAGAGTTCACCCCAAAATCAAAAACACATTTTCCTTTTACCTGAAGTGCTATTTATCAGTTTAGATTGTTCTGGTGTGAGTTGCCGATTGTCGGCGATGTCGGCCCTCTCTCCAATTTAAAGGCTGTGACACACTAAGTCGACACGTTGAAAAAAAGGTTTGAAAGTGGAAAAAAAAACAAGCGTATAGAAGTATTGACGTCTTATTTTGTTGAAATGTTCCCAGCTGACCCTCTGGTTGGAAGCATCGCCACACAGTACACAACAAACAGACCTGAACACGACAGGATAGCCAAACAGTGGACCAAACGCTACGCCACATAATCACCAGAGGAAGTCGCTGGTTGGATGACTTGGGGATGTGGGGACATCGACTTTGGGCCTGGGGGGGGGGGGGGGGGCGCGGCTCCCCGCAGAGGAGCGAGGCGGGGAAGGCAGAGGGGCGGGTGGATTTTTATCTCGGAAATGAAGTCTTAACTCCTGACATTTTGTTGTTTATTGTATTTTTTAAGTTATCTCCGGCCCTATCAAATCTGGCAATAATGCATTTAGTGTTTTCTCTTTTGAATTTTTAGCTTGTGCTTGAAGATGGACATTAATACTAAACTGCTAGATGAAATGTGTCACAGCATGATTCCCAGTCAAGTGTGAACTCTCACATGTATGAAGTTCCAGTTGGTGTGTGCTTGCCCCTCCGAACTCCCGGTCTTTGAAAAGGTGTTTTACACATGTAGACATGTTTAGATATGGATGGATATTGGTTGTGATTTGTGTTCTGTACTGATTAAAAAAAAAAAGCTGTTCTGTTTCTCCCTTAAGAATTAAACATGACCAACTGAAGCGTCTGACTTTGTTAAATCAATTGTGACAAAATGTTTGCGATCATCTTCAGGAAACTTGAACTGCTGCGTGGCGTTTGTAAGCCTCCGTGCACCAGTCGATACAGATTTATACAGTAAGCAGTTTCCAGGTAGACACATACAGATTAGTGTCACCAATTCAGTATTTGAGTTATAACATAATGTTCAGAAAAGTATTTTTGCAGAGTTATAATGTCACAGTGAAGTTGACCTTTGAGCTACTGGATGCAATATATCAAAACTTGATCATTTCATCTTATTTGACATTTGAGTGAAATTCTGTCAGAATTAGAGTAATAATCTTTGATTTATGACCAAAAACCATGTTTCGTGAGGTCACAGCGACCTTAACCTTCTTTGACGGACAAATTGTCATCCATTCATTCATACGTCCAAGTGGACTTCTGTGCAAAAAAAGAAGTTCCCTTAAGGTGTTCTTGAGATTTCACTTTTATGACAATGAGACAAAGTCACAGTAACCTTGACCTTTGACCTCCAAAACTAAATCAGTTAATCGTTGAGTCCACGTAAACGTTTGTGCCAGATTTGAAGAAATCCTCTCAAGGCGCTCCTGTGATATCTAGTTCATAAGAACTGATTAGATTTTTAAATTTATTTCAAATATGAAAAAAAAGGAAAAAAAGAGAAATTATAATACGAACAAATGGACAGACAAAAAAGTCATATTTATAGACAATGAAAAACATAAAGCAAAAAAAAAAATTCAAACGCTCAATGACCTATTTAACATATTCAAAAAGGGGTGAGAAGAAGTACCGACTTATTTAATCCCACCCTTTCTCCTTAAATTCACTGATTTAAAGTTAACCAGCCTCCTGATTCATTTAAACCTATACTCTTATTTTCCTAAACTTGTCTAAATATATGTATTACCTTTTATCTTTTTTATCCTTTTATCTGTCATCCAAAAAAATATAAAGTAATAATAACAATAAATTAGTGATATAATATCTTTGTCAAAGACACAAATTCACTATAAACATTTATTTCAGTCAAAAATGCAAAGCCATTACTTATAAATTAATCTTAATCAAAATAAAAATTCATTACTTATATATTTATCCTAATAGTATTGAGCAGTTGTCTTTTTTATATGAGCGAATATTGAATAGGAATGGAGCAGAAAGGGACGGACAGATTAACCCAAAAAACCATGCATCTGGCCTCCTGAGGCTTCAAAACACCAAAATCAAAATTCCAGAGGATTAATTATGAAGAGGCTACATTTTATTCAGTGCATCTTAAGACAAAGTTACAGAGCAGAGGGTCGACGATTACAGACTCTGTTCTACTAGCAGCACATTAAATGTTATTACTTCGAGACACTAAGGACACAGAAAACAGCGCAGGTCATCCTTCACATTGTTTTACCATTTTCATGGAATGTGACTCAATAAAGTGACAAAAATAAATTAGTTAAAAAATAAATATTATCTCTCAACACTGACATTTCTACTGTTAGACTTATACACAGCTTGAACTAGTAGCCCTATTGGATTATACAGGCCGGACGACACGGGAGTGCAACTAACGCCAGACAGACATTATGAAATCTTACATCACAAGTAAAGGCAGCACCAGGAATATTATTGCTGCCAGGCCATACTGATATATGAGATGGACTGGACGAAGGCTAGCTGAGTCCTACCAGAGGACGAGGATTTACGCTGCATTCATATCAGATGGGAAATAACATCATAGGTATAACGTTAGTGTCTGACAATACTGCAGCATGTATGAGAGAGTTTAAGGTTCGGAGCCACAGCTTACGACAGTTTCAAATCCGTCTGTCTTCGTACAACGAGTCCATATGAATGTTGCAACGGTGACAGGAATCATCCCTGAACCGTGACTTTTTCAAAGTACATGTGAGCATGTGAGTATTGTATTAACATAAAGATAGAAAAAATGAGTTATCTTGGAATTATGAAGGACAGTGAACACGTTTTTTCAAAAATGCAATTTAAGAGTGAAAATACTCAACATCTGTGTTTGGGCTGTGATGAATCTTTGGTACTAAAGTGCTAAGTTTTAATGTTACAGATGTGGTTTGTGGATGACACTTTGTGTTTGGTTTGCTGTAAAAGACGAACGGCAACGTGCATCCTCGTTGGATTAGTAAACGCGAGGGGAATCGTGCTTTTTTTTTTCCTGTTAGTGAGATGAGAAGATCAATATCACGTCTGAGGGTTAAATGCAAAGCTGGAGTCAAAGTGTGGTTAGCTTAGTTTAGGATAAAGAGCAGAAGCAGGGAAACAACTGTCCCGAGCAGGAGAGGAGAGTATAGTGTGGCAGCTGTAGTTACACTTCTATTGTCCCTCTAAAACCACATTTTGTTATTTCTCAGCAAAAAAAAACAAACACAAAAGCCTTTATGTCAGTAAGGTTGCCAGTTTTTCGTCCCATCATGCCTGTACAAAGGACAAGACCAAAATCTGCTCTCAGTGCAGGGTTCCCACACATTTTCATGGACAAAAGTTCCAAAATTCAATGACTTTTCAAGGACCCATAATACTTGTTTTCTTGCACTGTTTGCGCGCAATTGCAATTTCAGCTAGCTGGCATACATGGAGGGAGAGACGGAACGTGGGGAGAGAATAAGAAACGTACGTGATGGTAAACGAGTGTTGTCACACATTGACGCAAACTAGAGCCACGTTTCGTTGACCGCTTCAGAAACTAAATTTGCGATGATGTTACATTATGTGAAAGGTTATCCCAGAAGATTACTGTAAAAAAAAAAATCCATGACTTTTCCCAAAACTTTAGCTTATTTTGACTAATTCCATAACATTTCCAGGCATGGAAAATGTGATAGTGAAATTCCATGACATTTCCAGCTTTACTTTGACTGTGTTAATGGCCATATATCTGTGTACCAGCACTAAAACCAGAGACACTGGGTGGAAGGATGATCATGAAATAGTTTCAGTTACCTCTGTTTGTATACAGATTAAACGAACAAGATGTAAAATGCTAATTAATTCGCTTTAGAGGTGATGGTAGGTACACACTTTTTGACATTTGATAGTGCCCTGCTAGCTGTTTCCCCCTGCTTTCAGTGTTTATGCTAAGCTAGGCTAACCTTGTTCTGATCCTTGCTCTGTGCTTAACAAACAGACGTGAGTTTGATATCACTCTCAGAAAGAAAGCAAGTATTTCCCAAAATGTACAACTTGTCCCCTAAAATTAAGACTGTATACGACTCTATGAATGTGTGTAAAATAATCAAATTTACACAGAGGCGACCAAATTCATGCTGCCAAACTAGCGCCCTGGTCCTGCTCATTATTCCCATATGAGGTGAATGCAGCCTACTAAAAGTAGCAGAGAGGAGCGAGGGGATCTTCAGAGTTTCAGATGTCGTTGGACGGGGTGCCTTTGCTTTTGCGTCCCGGCAGAGGGAAGGAAGACTTGCTCTGAGGCTGTGTGAGGCGGCTGGTCAGCTGGGTGAACGGTTCGATGAGGGAGTTGCGTTCAGTGACGCTCACCTCCCACAGCTTCACCTTCTCACCTCGCGCCCATTGCTGCGCCACCTCCTGGTCCACCTGACGACGCTCCCGCAGGTCTGTCTTGTTCCCGAGCACGATGACTGTCACCTGAGAACACAACAGATGCACCTTAACCAAAATGATACATCGTTTGTTTTACTGTCTGTAAAGAAAAACGACAATAATGCATTAATAATAATACACAAGTTATGATGCACTGTTCAGGCTTTGAGTATGGCTGATTTTCTAGCTCCTCCAGGAATAATCAAGGTGCAAACAGATGTTAAAATGTTTGGGTAATTGCCAAATTTCAGAAGAAAAAAAAAAACTCAAAATGTGACACATAACATCTTTAACTTTTCAGTGGATTTTGTGGAAACAGAAACTTTAGATGAATCTGTTTCTAGTTTGAGAAAATATAATTGCTTTTATTCATATGGGTAACTGAAAATACAAATGTATCACTGCACTAAGACATTCTCTGCATAGAGTTGAAAGCCACACGTATGAATGGTGGTTGTTACTTTGACCCTGCCACACCTCTTTTTTATCTCTGGACTTGTCTATTTCCTTCTTCAGAACGTCCACTTTCTTGAAAGACTCCAGGCTGTCGACGCTGTAGACGAGGACAAAGCCGTCTGCCACTGAGTAGTAATGTTTTGGGAGGTCTTGTCCATCGTGGAGGCCTTTGGTGTCATAAAGCCTCAGCTGTTCCTTCACACCACGGTCAGTCTCCACTGAGGCCACGTACACGTCCTCCTGGGTCTCACTGGACTCTGAGCCTGGAAATCACAGACAAAACAAAAAATTCAAAAAAGGGACGATACACTTTATGTGCATGGGAAAATTATTGTAAAAAGTTCTTAGTTTGAGACAAAACAAAGTAATCTAAATTAGAGCAGCGGTGACTAAAGCACACAACTCTATTATTTGAGTCAAAGCAAAGATTGCCAAGTCAAATTATTACTCGGGTTGAAATACTGGAGTATTTGCTTTAAAAATACTTAAGTACTTCTTTTAAATCTCAATGCATTATTGTATATCGTCACAAAACATTTGCAGAATCAAATTACTTTAAAACAACCCACTGAATGAACTGACTTGCTTGTAGAACATGCAGAATAAAAAGCTTACTGAATATACTGCAAATCTATAAAAATGCCCATAGAAACACAAATTGACAATTTCTGGAGATGCAGCTTCTTCAAAAAATAAGAAATACCAAAATAAAAAATAAACAACATACCTTAAGATCCCTGTTATACGCCTTATAACTTTCAACAGCAACTCGGCTTGATAGAAAAACCTTACTAAAAACTTAAACAAATTCATAAGCAAATATATCTCTCTGAAAATGTTTAATTTTCGGGTAACATCCACCCAATTATAAAATCCAAATGCGAATGTCTGTTGCCAGTGCAAACAATTTCTTGTTTATTTATTGACTTTTGCATTTTAGATTTAAAAAAAAAAAAAAACATTAGTGGCTTCACAGCAAATGTAACTAGTAAGGAAAGCCTTCATAGAAATGCAGTAGAGTCAAAATTACGATATTTATCTTTCACATTTAGTAGAATCAAAATTATAGGTTTCAAAAAGAAAGAAAAAAACTCAAGTACACATACACAAAACTGTGCTAAGGTAAATATACTTCGTTACTGTCCACCACAGAATCAGAGCAACAAAGGGCCTACAGTGAACCCATATGAATCAAAATTTGACCTTGGGTGTATAAAAGTGCAGCAGTTATTTTCTCGTGGTTTTTGTCAGGTGCAGTTCTTACCTACAGAGTGATTTCCGTACAGCAGCTGCTCCAGTATGGCAGTTTTTCCAACTGCTGCCTGGCCACACACCACAACTTTACAGCCTTTTCCCATTTCGACCCTGCAGTGTATGGACACAAAACGTCACATTGATTATAATCTCATGTGACATATGTTAGATGTGCTATAATAACGCCATTAACTCCTTTTTTTCACAGCCTAAACCAACTCTGGCTGTCCTCAGCGCTGCCTCGCTGTGACAGCGTTTTGTTGTTTAGCCTAGCAAGCTAACAGGCTAGCTGTAGATACTCATTATGTACCACGTAAACACAAAAGTAAGTTGTAAATCACGCCGTGTTAAAAACGAGTATGTACGGCTTAGTTTTCTTACTTGAATCAGGAGGATAACTAGCCGTATATCAAGTCTTTGAACGTAGCATCACAACCAGTGCGTCCATTCTGCTCCGCTGGCGCTATGACCTGTCACTGCGCATGCGCAAAGGGATCCTACATCTGCTTAAACCATGTTTTGTTATTTATTTATTTATTTATTTTTTATAAAGATACCGATTTTAAAACGAGCTTGACCACTACTGAAATTTAAAAATCGAAAATTAAAAATTAGCAAATCTATAAGATTTCAGTTGACTCCATTTGCTGAGAGCAGACTTTAAAGGTTTTTATTTTTGTCATGTTTGTTTTCCCTACATTTTATTTACTTGTTTAACTAAGTCAGGTTTTTTTTTTTTAATGTTACGTAACTTTCATTTTTATAAAATATACTTTTTTTTAAATGCAATTTTTAGAATGACAATCCGGAACATGCTCCATGGAATGAATGTATTCTCATATATCGTTAGTGTAAAGCTGAATTTATAAAAGAAATATTACCATCAACAACAACAATAACATTCACAATAATAACAACAACAATAATAGTGATATGGGATATTTTGCTAATATTAAATATAGTGATATAACAACTAATTTGGAAGGTAACCAATACTAATAGGTTATCAATATATCCACTTTTTCCCCCCGACCCTAATTTTAGTGATCGTCAAGTCTCTTATGTAGTGGATTTAATGTCATATTAGGCTTACTCTTTTCATGATGGCCAACCAGCAGATGGAGACAAGGAAAACAATGCTTTTTATTTGATCCAGTATTCATTCTTTGTGCAAAATAAAAAAAACAACTTCAATTTAGGATTGATGTTTTCTACATATTCAGTTTACCAGAAAAAAACAAAACAACAACAACAAAAAAAAAATCATCAGGTCATATTGTCAGAAATCAGCATGTTGGCCCATTCCGATATTTCATTTTAAAGCCAATATCTGCCAATACTGATGAGGTGCCTCTGTTGTTGTCCATTTTATAATACTCAATACTATAATACTCAACTATTATCATGATTATTATCATTATTATTAATTTTTGTGGACTATTTTTAATTTGAGATAATAAACTTATGCTGTAATATCACACCGGAAGAGAAAATATAGATAAATAGAAAATAAACCTTAGCATAATTTGTAAGAATATGATATATATCTATAGAATATATATAAATCACACAATATAAAGAATATAATTTAAAAAAAATTCAATAGGTCCTATGCTAAAATACTAAATGCTAAAAAAAAATTTAAAATGTACTATACACATGGAATACAGTGAACCACACACACACACACACACACACACACACACACACACACACACACAATATTTATTGATGAAATAGACCGCGTGTGTAATCCTCGAAATTCTCTCAAAGTATCCTCAAAAGAGTAAAGAACTTTTAAAAAACGAACAAAAAATACATTTCCCATGAGCCCCACAGAGGAAATGCGTCACTGCCGTTTTCATAAGGCATGCTGGGTACGTACGCTCTCTCTTTCCGGCTGGTACGCCATCATGTAAGCGAGTTTTCCTATGCTTTATCACCAAACGTAATCCACTAAAATCATCATGAATATACTTTCATCTGTTTGTTTGTCTTAGTATACTGTGTAGCGACTCTAAAACGTCTTATGCGCTTTGAATATTTTTTCACTAACATTAGTAAAACCCTGATTTTAGCCTTGTTTTAATGGTGCGGTAGCCGTCAGATCAGGGAGCCATCGGCTCTGCCGGCAGGAGGAAAGATGATGTTTGCTCGCTGTCTGGACGTTAGTGTAAAGATACCGGAATCTACACCTTTTAACCATCCTGAAATTATATTTTATTACGTTTTACGTTTTGTCTTAATGTTATCATCGTTACCGTGAAGCGGGAGCAAGGAGCTATGCGGCTAACATTAGCATGCTAGCTTTATTTCTAGCTAGCTTTCCATCAAGCATGGACTTCAGCACTATTACAACCTGTATATAATCAGTGTGAATTAGTCGCTATACCATGAGTAATGTGTTTATTATGTGTATGAATCTGGAGTTTAGAGCTACAGTAGGACAGTAACTGTGTGGAGACAGCTACACTGAGTGGTATCATTACTCTAAATGTATAGTCTGAGTGGACCATGTGTTATGATTTGAGATTTCCAGGTTTTGAAAATGATTGAATGTGACATTACTGTGTTTTGTAACGGTCATGCTCAAAAAAGCTATTTAATAAGTTTCAGTAGTATTGGCTTGCAGACTTTATAATAGCACGAGTGTGACCCTCTCCTCCTGTGCATAATGTTGATCAGCTCTGCACTAACATGAGACAGTCCCACGTCTCAGTCCTATAGAGACTTTCTGACACCTGAGAAGATTCACTTTCTTTTTAAAACATAAGAGGGTGACAATTAACTTACTAAGAAAAATAGCAAGAAATTGCAATAAAATAACCTAAAAAAACCGCAAAAAGATAGTGAGCCCAAGAAAGTGCATTAATAAATGTCAGTTTTTGTTTTGCTTTAAGATTATTTTTGCAGTTTCCGGGACATTTCTTGCTTAGTTGTTTATTATGCTTTCCATGCGTGTCTTCAGGAAATTAAGCTTCACGTTTCAGAGGTTTAAATGTTTAGGAAAAGAACAGATGTCGATCCCATTTTGAAATTGTTAATCATTATCAGATATCAACAAGTAATCAAATGTTTAACAAATATAACTGATGTTCATTTTTTTTCCAGATAAGTCAACATGGGAGCATATAGGTATATGCAGGAGTTATGGCGCAAGAAGCAGTCCGATGTGATGCGCTTCCTGCTCCGCGTCCGCTGCTGGCAGTACCGTCAGCTGTCCAACCTCCACCGTGCCCCTAGACCAACCAGACCTGACAAGGCCCGTAGACTGGGCTACAAGGCCAAGCAGGGTAAGTGCTGAGCTTTGAGATTAATCCTCTACACATGCGCGATTTATCATCTTTGCCTGCCTTGCTAATAATTTTTATATTTTATTCAAACAGGTTACGTAATTTATCGTGTCCGCGTGCGCCGTGGAGGCCGTAAACGCCCTGTCCCCAAGGGTGCTACCTATGGCAAGCCAGTGCACCATGGCGTCAACCAGATCAAGTTTGCCCGCAGTTTGCAGTCCACTGCTGAGGTACCTTTATTTATTTATTTATTTATTTATTTATTTAGACTGTGGTTAACTCTTCGAATCCTATATTGACAAGTTTTCTTCTGCTGCGTTCAGATCTCTTGTACAAATTATGACCTTTGAAAACCGGGTAAATTAGACTGACTTCTTTTGAAGCCAAAGGGGGGAAAAAGCAAAGACCAACTTGGGAAGAAATGTCCCACAAATTGCAAGGCATTTCTCCTAATTATGTTTTTTTAAAAGGGGAAGGACTAGAAGAAAAAAGTCAGAAAAATTAGGGAAAAATTTCTTGAAAACAATAATCATAATATTTTTATAATTAAAATAATTATACAGAAAGAATGAAAAAAACATGTTCATTCATTAGCCTTAACCACTTATCCTCCTAATATTTGCAGGGGGGCTGAAGCCTATCCCAGCTGACATTGGGCGAGAAAAAAATAAATTATATACAATAAAATTATATATCTTATTTTAGCACTTTTTCCAGGTCATTTTGTTTGGTTTTGTTTTGGGATTTCTCTTTTTACTTTTTAGGTAATTTTCTTGTAATGTTTCAACAGATGTTTTGGGCCATGTCTTATGTTATGCAAATAAATCAGAACAATTTCTTTAGGTTTCAAAGAGTTAACTTTAGGCCCAAAGAAACAGTAGGTTATGTTTTTGCTGGTTTGACAATGCTCAAGAAGATGTTTAGATGTTGCGTGTACTACACCTGACATATATTTGTGCATGTGTCACCCAGTCTGACTCCAAATAACACGATGATCGGGGAAATATAAATGTGAAGGGAATCGTTACCTCAAACTACTTTTTAACTTGTTTTCCAGAATTACTGAAATAAGTCTGGACAGGTTCATGAGTAAATGTCTGTCGATGCTGATTATATCAGATGCTAATGATAGCTGTTATAGCAGCTCAAAGGTGTTGAAATGTCCTGGAACCTTCAACACCCCCCAACAGCTTTTTCCGCTTCTTCACCGTCCATCTGTACAGCCAGCCTGTCTCAAACATTCACTGCTTCACAAGCCTCTGATGCTTCCTGCACCCCGCCAAGCTCACAAACACACACTGGCGAGCTTGTGTTGGTATTGCCCTCTCCACTGGGCAGAACCGCTCGTGCGTTTCTTTGCAGCTCATACCCCATTCGTGTTTTTATTGCTGCACACATATTTGGAATATCGTCGGAAAAATTACTGCCGAATACACGGAGAGTGCTTTCTGAGTCTTTCTTCCTGAGTGCAACTATGCCACCAAATCCTCAGAAGTGTCGTTTTCAAAATGTTCGAAAACCAAGAGTGGAGAAGTGCACTTTGTAATATGATCAACGAATGAGCTGCTGACACCAAAGTGAATTTCCTTTTTAATTTAAGGTGGCTGCTTGACTTACTAGCAACTGTCGCATGGATCTGATGAAGTGATTCTTCTCAGAGTTCATACTCAGAGGGTGTTTCACAAAGACATTTAGTTATGCCACAGAGGGTAAAACAGTTTCACGGTCCTGATATTATGTTTGCTAGCTCACTGACATGAATTACTGGGCCACCTTATTGGGATTTAGCCATTGTTTATATTATAATGGCTCCTTGCTGCTCACTATCAGACAAATTTCCAATGTTGGAGTAAAGTCATGGGTTTTACTGCAGTTGGTGATTGCTTCTGTGATCTTGCATTGTTTTGTGCAAGGTGGTGAAAAATATCAGTTCCAGTTTTCTCAAATCTATCTTTCTCACATTTTGATGTTCTGACAAAATCCAACTTTTATTTTGTTTTTTATTAATTTAGACTCAAATCATTGAGGGTGAGCCCTCATTTACAGTGATGTCGAGCAGATTAACAAAATGATAGATAAAATAGGCATACAATCAATCAGTAATGTTGACCTCCAAAATCAGTTAAAACAGGTGCAATTAGAAGTAAAGAACTTAACAATTAAAGATTTACAATGACCATAAGAAACCAGTTCATGGATTTTTAATGTGCTTAAGCGGATGGTGCAAAGAAGCAAAAAGCAGATCTGCTGAGCTCAGAATGAACTCTGGGTACCTGAAGTGTAAATCGGTCGTTAGACCGGGTGTAATGTGCTCCAGATGACCAGACTAGCGTGGAGGAAATATAAGAAGGTAGCATCCCAATAGTCGCTTTATAAATGAATAACTAAGAATGCAAATCACGTCTCTGAGAGAGTTTTGGTACTGAATGCAGTGATGAGTGTCGTAAGCATCACCTGTAATGAACCTAAGAGCAGAATGGGAAAACTGCATCGAGAGGCTTTAAAGTTGAAGCCCACAAATGTCACCGTATAAAATATAACAAGTTTTTAGTTTTGGCTTGTGGAAAAGGTCAGTAACACCAACACTGTCAGTAAACAATAGCTGCATTCTGGCCAGCACCAAACCAGGAGTAAATGGAGTCAACAAGAGTCTGTTTTTAATTCAGTGTCTCAGTCTTCCAACTGACACTTGATTTAATGAGAAATCTTACATTTTGTTAAATGGTTCGCCTCATTTCCAGTCTCCTCCCACACAGCTTAGCAAAAGAGACTGGAGAGTTTAGATGACAAAATAAAAAATGTAAAGCTGTATGCAAATATAGTTTATCTTTATGGATTATATTGATGCACAGTTGACACAAACACTGTTGACGTGTGACGCCTTTGATCTGGTGTTTTTGCAGAAAGGAATTGTTAAACTTGGCATAATATTTTCCCCAGCAGCAGGATGGGAAATAATCTCAAAATGAATCTAGTTGTATTATGTTCAAATAGCGACCCTGCAAGACCCCCGGTCTTCTCAAATATCGTTAGTGTGACTGAATCTTTATCTGTAGCTGTGAGAGGGCGTCTCACTTGATGTTTTTGAAAGTCTTCACGTGTATGGTAGGCAGTAGTTCACATAAGCACTGTGGCAAAAGCATCACTTTGAAAGTCCCTGCTGACAGGAAGTTGTTTCATATTTGTCTGAATGAAACTTGTAGCTGCTGATGAATTGACCTGCATCCACATCGTTGAGCATTTTTACTGAATACAGTGGTGGGGTTAAGTAGGAATGCGCGATATTGGATTTTTTTTCGCTGATATAACAACTGATTTAGTTGATAACCGCCATCAATATATCCACTTTAATCCCCGTCTGATATTAATGATAAAGTCTCTTCTGCAGTGGAATTAACATATTATTCATACTCTTATCATGATGGCCCACCAGCAGGTGGAGACATAAAATAGAATGCTTTCCATTGTATGTAATCATTCATTGAGAAAAATAAGGAAAAACACATAAACTTAGGGTTGATTTTTTGCATGTTTACTTTGCCATTGATAAAAAAAAAGTGGTTTGTGAAATCTGTATGTTGGCGAACTCCAGTATTTCATTTTAAAGCATATATCTGCTGATACCGATGACGTGCCGTTATTATTGTGCATCCCTGGAGTTGGCAGTGTCTCCTACTCAATGCTAAACATGGATTTTCTATTGCAAGTTTGCCTCTGTTCCTTTTATTCAACATGAGCCCAGACCAACAGTGTTGGTAAATACGAGCGTGCTGTCTGTGTGCTGAAAAGATTTCTGAAGATCAGAAGTCCAACACAAAATGCCAAAGCAAAAAGTCCTTTTTACACCTGTTGCCGTTTTACCTTGTTCAATTGTTTTTCTTATTTATTACAAATGATTCATTTTATTACTGATTTTGTCAATGAGAACCTTGTCTGGAGTATTGTCCTATTTTGTTTTCTAGGAGCGTGCTGGCCGTCACTGCGGAGCTCTGCGAGTGCTGAACTCCTACTGGGTGGGCGAGGACTCCACCTACAAATTCTTTGAGGTGATTCTGGTTGATACCTTCCACAAGGCCATCAGACGCAACCCAGACACCCAATGGATCACAAAGGCTGTGCACAAGCACAGAGAGATGCGTGGCCTGACATCTGCAGGAAAGAAGAGCCGCGGCTTGGGCAAGGGCCACAAGTTCCACCTGACCATCGGAGGCTCCCGCCGTGCCGCCTGGAAGAGGCGCAACACCCTGCAGCTCCACCGCTATCGTTAGAGCACGCCTGTACATTTAAACAAATAAACAGCCCTTTTTATGGTGAAGATCCTGTCTGCCGTCTGCTTCATTCAGCTGCTCGATTAAACGCAACTTTAAAAGCTTTAAGAGTTCATACAATCCATTTAAATAAATGTTAATTAAATCTTTCCCTTTAAAACCTTTGGTAGTGGAGTAAGCACTACTGAATGTTTTAAGGCCACACCTACACGTCCCTGCAGGGGACTGTACTTTTGACTGCTTAAAGCTCCTCAGGACTGTGGGCAGGTGCAGACTGCTTACCCTCCTGCACACACCTGTTTTTGTGTTTGTATTTGTAAAGGGAGGAGAAATTACTGCTCTACAATTTGGCTGCGTTCTGGTGAGAAACACTGAACCAGCATTCAGAATAAGACAAAGCAAAATACGGAAGTTATTCTCAGAAGAAACCAAATACCAAGATGTCTGCAGGTCACTAAAAAGTCAGTTTAAAAAATATTAGGCCTGAAGTTATTTCTCTTCTGCTTGAATTAGAGTGTTAATTGTTAAAACATTGGATCTTAATATGTCTATTTTATTTTTTTGTTTTTAGTTTATGTGACTCGAGCTCTGTGTGTCAAGGTTCAAATTTCTGAGGTTAAAAAAAAAACACACTTTTTTTTTTTTTTAACTTCATCCTTACAATTACCTGTTGGCAAAATGTAGATTAACCTAACTCACTCTAAACCTGCCTCTGCATGGGGCTGCATATATACTATTAACTACTAATGTTTTACTGCTCTGCTTGAATAAGAAAAATAGCGTTTGTCAAAAAACATTTTATGTTTGGTAAAATAAATATTTATATATTCAAAATAAATACTAAAAATTTGTTTTTAGAATATGTTGTATACGTGTATATATATATATACACATATGTGTGTGTGTGTGTGTGTTAAAGATGTTTGACCTTTGATATCAGGACATTTCTAGGATTTAATTTTCTAGTATTTCTGGACATTTCTAGGACTTAAGGATTATTGTCAAAGTTGTGGAAATATCTCAGATTTTAGCACGTTTCTAGGATTTTAGGACATTTCTGAGATCTTTGGACGTTTCTCAGACATTTTTGTTTTGGATAGACAAGCTCTATTTTGATGCTCTTTAATGCACTTTGTCGCTGTCTTAAAAGTACGAAAACAATCCTCAGTGTGAATAACTTAATTTGTATTATGAATTAGAAAATGGGGGGCACCTGGCACCCTATTGGTGGCCAGACTTGGCCCGTGTGCCATAAATTGAGTACCACAGTTAAAAATAATACACTTTGCATTCCTTGCATCGGCTCTGGGGAGTAGTCTGCTTCTGTGAACAGATCAGTTGAGTTGTTTTTATTTTATAACAAATTATTGCTGTATTGAGCAGCGTGTCCCATAAATATTGTAATTCTTTACATCCACAGCTTCGCCTGGAGTCTAAAGATCAGGGTGCTCTTACAGGTTAAATGAGTCACTCACGTTGCTCGAACCTGTCATTTTCTTTTCACAGAAGAAAGTAAAAAATAAATAAATATTGATGCATTATGTAGGCAGGCAGGGGTTAGAACGGTTTGTTCTCAGGCTTAAGTAACATACCATTATGGTTTAAACGGTAGAGAGCATGAGTAACTGCTATTTCTCTTCTAACTGCATTCAATAAGCGTGGCATTTGTAAATTTCTGTTACATGAGTATTTCCATTATAGGCGAAGCTCTCAGAACTCTTGCCAACTGCATTGCTTTTGTAAGAAAATAATTGTACAATCATTCCAGTAGGTTATATTTCTATGAATAGGAATCACCCATTGATGTACCTGGAAGAGCGTGGCGAGCCTAACAGAGTGCTGCTGTCATTACCAGCAGAGTAGTTGGCAAATGTACAAACATCAGATGGTTTGCAAATACTACAGTCATGCTTTTCTTTTCGGTTAAAATGGGTTAAATACTGTAACCTGCTTTTTTTTTTTTTTACTTTTGGTGTTCTTAATCATTTCCTCGTTGCACCTAGAAGTGTTTTTTTTTTTTTGTTCAGTGGCAATTACAAGCATTTAAAACTAGGGAAGGGGGAGTTTAAGGTAGACTTTGGCATTTTTCAACCTGGACCTGATTTTCCCATGTTGTTGAAATGTTGAAAAGAGGTTTCTCTTTGGCATGGCTTGGAGACATTGGATGCACTGCAGCTCTAGTCCTTACTCGTTTATAGACATTTGATTGAAAGATCGTGGTTTTCATTTTTTTTCTAACTTGTGGCATTTGGCATTGTCACTTTACTTCCATTGAGGTTCTTGTTTTTAAATTGTGAAATGTCTGACAGCTTTACAGAAAGGACCCTACAGAGAACTGGCATTTTTTTTTTACTTACCTTTCCCTGATTGGGTCTGCTTGTTATTGTGTCTTGCATAGTGTTCCTCAAGGAAAAGTCTCCTCCTGTAATCTCGTGGACTCTTTCAGTGTCTAAAATATTCAGCTGTGGCATTGAAAATCTTATAGATAACACTATATTTGCTGTGGTTCAACTCAACAAACTGTCCAGGAACTCTTCTCTCTAACTCTCACTAATGTTTTCACTATTGTCTTCCTGCAACAAGCCATCTCTCGTGAAATTTCAGAATGAGATTTCGCCTTTGAACAAGATTTAGTTAAACTAACAAATAGACCGGATCAGTAATCAATGCAGAAAAACATTTAATTTCTCTGAAGGGTCCTTTCCGAAATTTTGTCAGGCACCTAGAATAGTAGTCTGAGCCTGTCAGTTTGGGGATAGGTGCCTTCCTCTTTCACTTTCCTAAACTATGTGGTGTTGGGATGGACCTCACTTGATCGCAGACCTGCCTCTCTCACCTTTAGGCCCTCACTGTTTCACATAGCGCATCGATGACTTTTACATGTGCACATTTTACTGAATGAGAAAGAAAAATTATGTGACATTTTTAGGGTCACAAGGCAAGAGCACCTCTATTGGTTTTACGTCAGGGTCAGGGATCAGGGGTTAGGGTTAAATAGTTTTAACCAATTCTGTCATAAATGCAGTTAAATTCGGAGTAGGTCATTCTCTCAGGTACAAATATCTATCAGAATCAGCTACTCCCTGTATAAATATAATTATATTTTGAGAAGGTCATTCTGTCAGGTTGGTCATTCAAAATGACTTATTCAACCCAAATTATGGGATGCTCCTCCCCTAACCCTGCGATCCCTCGATTCCTGTGATTCCCTCATGAAGCAGCTGAAAACATTTTTATTCAAACTGGTTTTCTGTTAGAGCACATCATCCGTCTTCTTTTTTTTTTTAATTTTATGTTTTATTCTTTGAATATGTCTGTTTCTGCCCTCCTTTAGTTGGTTGATGCTGTGATTTAACTGCGGCAGCTCCGTGCTGGTTGTCACAGCTATTATATTTTCATTTTTGTATTGCTTTTATTGTTTATGTTTTTTTCTATGAAGAATTTGGGGATTTTATTATTTTTATCTGTGAAAGGTGCTATACAGATAAACTTTACTTATGTACTTAAAGTAGGACACTCAGCTGGATGTGAGGGACTTGGTACACGAAGGTGAATTCAAAGAACTGGCACAGATATGTCCATCATCTGTTCGTCTAAAAGTTGACTAAACCACTGAGACGACAGCCAATGGTCTGGCTGTCAACTTGCATGCTTGACAGTGTACATGTGCATATAAATTGGGCTCCTGGATTCAATGCATTTTACATTTTATGTCACATCAGGTGAGATTCAGCAGGAAATCTGCTGGATTCTGTCAAAAAATAGTTTAAGGCTGCTTTCTTCCAGCCTTAACTTTATTAGTTGACTTACTTCAGGGCTGTGGGTAAAGAAAACACAGGGACAATGTCTTCTCAGACTCTCCGTCACCTTAATGTCCACTTTATCAGTAGGACAAAACTCAACAGAAAACACAGCAAGGTGATTCATCCCTTCACATCTCTCATATCACTCCACGATCTAGACCCTCCTCGACCTTAAAGGGAAGGTGCAACACATAATGTAGTTCCTAATTTTAACTCAAAGGGGAGCATGCAATATAAAGTATGAATTTATCATTAATGAAATTAACTCCTCTAAGTAAATCAGAGAATAGAATAAGGTTATCAATCTTTACAAAAATAAATCTCATATTACAATAGTAAGATGAGATTCAAGTATAAATGTAGTGATTTCGTTTTTCGAATGCAAAAGACAATGAGAAGGATTTTCATCTGGCTTGACTTTTTTTTTAAAAACTGAGACTACAACGAGTTTGTATTGTTTTTATATCCTTGCGCTGTCCTACAGCAGGATGTGTATCTTATTATACCACTGAATTAATTTACTGGGTCAAACTGACAACATATTCTAGCCCTTCGCTCAAAATAGTGTTTCCCTGACCTACAGAGTTGAAGGGTCAATTGACAACATGGAAGGGCGTAGTGAGAACAACGGCCGTCTCTCACATTACTCCCTCTCTATTGTCTCTCCATACATTAGTCTGCAGGGCAGCAGTAACCTCTGACCTGCTCTGTAAAAAAAAACCCAAAAAAGAAAGTGGAGAGCAGGGCGTTACAGCGTGGGATTGCTTACTCCTAAAAGGTCTCATTGTAGTAGTTGAGGAAACATTAGCTGGGATTGAGACAGCCTTGGGAAATGTCTGGCGCAACATTTTTGTGTGGAGCTTCGGCCATCTCCTGCCTGCTGTTTGGAGATGGAGAGGAGGGAAGCTTTTCCATGTCATGTTAACCCAAGAGGAATTTAGTGTGGGGGAGAGCAGCTCCAAAGCTTTGTGACATGTTTAGCCTCAGAACTGGATCCACAAGTCTGGTGTGTATCTTCTCTCAACAATATTCAAACACAACAAGCTGTTGAAACATGCTTGACTGTGCAGTGTTTAGACGGTGAATGCTTTAATACAGATTTTAAAGAAAGCGGTTGTTGTCCATTAGCTTTTAAAGGGATATGTTGTTTTGTCTGGCTTTCATGGAGGGTTTAAATGTCCGCTCTTGGAGCTCTACATGATGTTTGAAATGCTTTTTAACACTTTCAAAGATGACATTCAAATATCAGACATTTTAAAGGGGCACTGGGCTCCAGTCTCAGTCTCATTGGGCAGTCTGATCATCTTCTCTTTGCTGGCCCTCGGTGAGCGCTAACATCTCCCTGATTGTTTGATGTAGATGTCCTGCAAGTTAGGGAGGGTGGTCCTGATGGCTTTCTTGGCCTAGCGGATCAACCCCCTAAGAGCCCAAAGTACAAAAGTTCCTCTTACCTGTGGTGCTATTCATCACTTCAGATTCTTTGGGTGTGATTTTCCAAATGTTGAAGATATTGGCAATGTCTGCATTCGAACTGGTCTTGTGCTAAAAGCGCCAAAAAATAAGAAAGCGCTCATTGTCGAGAAGCTTTTGACAGTGTGAGATGTAAACGTTAATGGCATCCTCCTCGGCTGAGCTGTAAAGAAACTGCCCACATAAGCTCTGTGGATTATCTTGAGGAACCAGGTCATGATTTTTGTTGGGAGACTTTGCTGTTGAGTTTTTGCAAATGTCATTATTTTTTTTGCTCTTTCAGAAATTGTGTGCCACCTCTACCGATATCTCCAACACTCTGCAACTCACACCAAAACAACAGCAGGACTACAGGTTAGAGGAAAATATGCATTTTTTATTTCTGAGGTGAACTGTCCCTTTAATGTATTATTAAATACTGCTTTCCCCATACATTATGGTGCAACATGTACCATCTTAAATATTTAAAAAAAAAAAAAAAAAAAAAAGCATTTGGTTCATGTGTGTCTGTTATATTCTCAGGTAACAGTCGGTGTTCGGTGTATTGTTCGGGCACAAACAGACCTGCAGGAGTGTCTTCAGGTGAGCCAGGAGGTGGCGCTGCAGTCGGTGAAAGGCAAGAAGGTGAAGCTTTGGGAGGTATGTGTATTCAAGTATGTAAGTATGGACAGATGTGATGAAATACTTGTGAGTACAAAGATATTTTTCATTTTAAGCGCTGTTTTAAAACGAAAATGTGCGCATGTGGCCTGTAGACTGAATATAAAGATGGACAACGTGTCCCCACTTACACCCGCGATGCTTAAGTGAAGCTAAAATATCTGGGAAATCATCTTTTGGAAAAATGTATTTGGCGTGTACTTCAGTTTTTAGTTTGGCCCATGTCCCACTCACTAACATGGAGGGTAAGGCTTTACGACCTATACTGCAGACAGACACCAGGGGGCGATCGAGATCGAAAAGCTTCACTTAATGGGACCAGTAAGGTCCATCTTTATATACAGTCAATAGCGTGGCACCAGTTGGTGAACATTGTGGAGCATTAAGCAGCTAAAGTGACAGAATTTTTTTTCACGAGTTGGTGGAGACCAAAAACAGAGCTAAAAAGAGATTAAACATACATAAAAGGATGCTTCATCCCCAAATCAAAAAAACATTTTTTTCCTCTTACCTGTAGTGCTATTAATCATTTTAAATTGTGTTGGTGTGAGTTACCAATGGCATTCTCCTCGGCTGAGCTGTAACATTAGCCAGATCAGCGTTAAGGTGACTTAACGGTACGTGCAGACTTCCTTCTGTGCGGTGATCTGGTTGGTGAATGTAATTCAGAAGAAAGAAAATAGTTCCTACATGAAACTGCTCACATGAGTTTTTCAAATGTATATTACTGCACCACAAGCCAAGTGCCCTCTAGTTTCACTATATTTGAGAGAGAAATTTGACATCTCCAAAACTCTACAACCCCAAAACAATCTAGATTGATAAACAGCACTACAGGTAAGATTTTTTTTTTTTACTGTAGTCATTTGTGTGTACGTGCAATTCTAGTAATTCATACTGTACAGGCGTGAACTGTAGGCTACACAGAAAGAAAGAAAAATATTTGGCAAGATTTTAAGTTGAATTTGCATTATAGGCTTACTTATGACACTTTTCTATACTGCAGTTTTGGATTGTGTTGCAATGAAGGATAAGTATTCTCTGCTGAAGATAGCGTGCAATCATTTGGTGTTTTAAAACATGTAATGAGGGGAAAATAAAGCCCCACAGAAACAGGACTGTCGTTTTCTGCGTATGGCTGAATGCACACTTATAACAGAGCACATAAAAACCAGCTCGCTGAGACATTTTAATCTTTTTTTTTTTTATAAAGCCTATGATAAATGACAGAGGAAATAAAATATAATCATAGGGTAACATAAAAATAAGACTCTTTCCTGGTTTCCCCCCAAAAAAGTCAGACTACCTTCCCTTCAGCCAAAAAAAAAAAAAAGACAATATTCTACGTTTTCTGATGCTATCCCAGAGAGAGTGCTGTGAATGTGGGCCCCTAAAACACACACTTTACCAGAGATAACTGCAGGTGAAATGATAAGATTACAGTAAATACTTAGCGAGATATAACCTGAGAGTAAAACAGTTTGTTTAGGTTGTTCGCTAATTTTACTGATTGTGATTTATTATCACATTTTATTCTCCTTCTGTAAAATGTCCATCAAAAGCACATTTATGAACTAAACTTCAACTAATTTATGAATGACAAGTTGTATTATTCTTTTTACTGGAGCCATTGTTTCACCACTTTATGAGGTCTGTTTCAATATATCCACCTTTCTCACAGTCAATAATGACGACTGTGAAGTCAATGCCAGTAATGTTTTATGGCTACATGTGATGAATTCCAGCTGTTCTGGTGTTTTTGGAGGATCTTATCAATACCACACAATCAGTGAAATTGCACTTATTTGCTGTTCATGTGTGCAAACAAGTGATTCAGGGCACATATGGATGCTTATTAATAACTGTGGGAATGGAAATGAGGCTTGAACCAGCCAGTTCCACAATGACAACATCAAAAACAGAATCAGATCAAATTGAGTTTATTTATATAGCAAATTTAAAAACAACTGCAGTTAACCAAAGTGCTATACAAAATAAAATAAATGTCACACAAATGGATTTAAATAGGCACAATAACATCAAAAGCAACAATATTATATGTACACAAATACAAAACAAAATAAGACTGTTGAGATCAATTACATACTTTAAAAGAGTGAATGAATCTGACAAAAAGTACATGCATTCATATTTCTGTCTTTAAGCGCACACAGTTAAGTTGTGAATCTAGTAATGCTTCTGTTGGAGGCCTTGTTGAGGCTTTGTAATAAAGCTTTGAAAAATAAAAGGAAATTTAATAAAATCCTCAAACATCAAACATCAAAATTTATAATCATTCTGGAAAGAAAAAAAAGTTTTAAGGGTAAATGAGGAGCCACAGCATTAAACAGAATCAATATAGAGCTTATTCATTTTTTTAATGAAATAAAATTATACATAATACTGATACTAATACTCTGTAATACTGATGTTTTCCATCAATTTGAGGAGAGAAGGTTATATCATATTCCATGGAGTCATGACACAAAACCTTTTTGTTGTAACATTTGGGTGATTATGATGGCACATTTTATCACTGATTTAGGCTAAAGTAAATATATTTACTGCACAATTAATATCAAACTTTAATATAGTTTCACTTTCATATTTTTCCATTTTTCTTTTCATGTTACATGTTTCCTGTAGTTTTGAGTATGTGGTTTCAAAGCTATGGCTTAGCAAAAAAAAAAAAAAAAAAAAAAAATCACTTATAAGACGAGCAAATAGACCCTTTATATTTATTCTGTCCCATCTGACTGATCACAAATTTGTGTACACGACTTTCAGTGTTGTTAACACAAGCTCATGAATTCCATTTGAACGCAACACTTGTAGCAAATACAGAGGACGACTTTCATGTATGAAAAAAATGCAATATAAAAAGGTATATGACCAGTAAAATGTACACAGCAAATGAAAGATACGATTTAATGCGTTTATAAGAGGGTGTAAAATAATTTCCCAGAAATTTCTGAATTCACCTTTGGCCTCCTTTAATAATAATAATAATAATAAAAAAAAGACGAAAAGAAATTATGACACACACTTAAGTGTGTAAAGTACCATAACTACACTCCAGCATGTTAAAACTTAGTTTTGGTTTTTTAGACAGGATGTGAACCCACAGCAAATGAAAGATAAGATTTAATGTATTTATAAGAGGGTGTAAAATAATTTCCCAGCCATTTCTGAATTCACCTTTGGCCTCCTTTAATAAAAAAAAAAAAAAAAGACAAAAAGAAATTATGACACACACTTAAGTGTGTAAAGTACCATAACTAAACTCCAGCATGTTAAAACTTAGTTTTGTTTTTTAGACAGGATGTGAACCTACAGCAAATGAAAGATAAGATTTAATGTATTTATAAGAGGGTGTAAAATAATTTCCCAGCCATTTCTGAATTCACCTTTGGCCTCCTTTAATAAAAAAAAAAAAAAGACGAAAAGAAATTATGACACACACTTAAGTGTGTAAAGTACCATAACTACACTCCAGCATGTTAAAACTTAGTTTTGGTTTTTTAGACAGGATGTGAACCTACTTGCCAATTGTCTTTGCTCACTTTGACTGGTGAAAGTATGTCAGTGGGTTACATTGACACCAGTGCGGGGCTGGAGGGAAGGAGGAGCCGACGAACTGGGTCACATGGTTGCACACTCGACTCGAAACAGTCACTGCAAAACCAGTCCCTCTACTGCTGAGTTGAGCCCGGAGCAGATTTTTTCCTGAACTGTCTCTGAATGGAATACGGCGTATTTCACACACAAGCGGTGTTTTTCACTTTTGGTAGAACAAAACGACGACGAGGACGAAAAACTGCCCTTTTGGCGTCGGTCGGTCACTGAAAACTTCATGCTTCGCTTTCATATGTGAGATTTTTTTTTTTTTTTTAGTCGGCTACATCTTTGCTAGTCATTGACGACTTATCGTGTTTTTGTTTGTTTTTTTTCTACCGGGTTTATGTGTCGTTAAATGTAAATGTTGTAGCTTAAATAGACAGTTTCTTAACCGGGAGCAGTCAGCGACTTCTCAGTTGCTGAACACAAACAGAAAAACGGCTTCAGCACTGAGGTAGCATAGGAGGAGGAAAACCCCCAAAACTCATAGCATATGGAGTCGACCAAAGCTGGTAAGTGTGCTTTAACCCTAATTTAAATGTCAAAAGTTGCAGCTTGTTGGCGTAACATACTGCCATTATGTCCACTGAAACTGTAAAAGTAGTACGACTAGCTTACTGTGTTACATTTTGGACGGTCTCTTACGCCACATTCATATTAAACATTTCAAAATAATAAAGATTATACTGTGTACTGCTGTGTTAATATTAAACTGGGTTAGGAGTGCCAGTGGGCTGTTGTTATTACCCAAGTAGATGACTTCAGCAGCACTGCAGTCGTCTCCTCTCACATGGACCCATCGGTCTAGCCATGTGCACCTGTGTTTACGCTCCCCGTGCGTCGCTGCTCATTGGCCGAGCGGCTTCGTGACGTCGCCATTGCATAATTTCTCCCGTCGAGCTGGTGTGGGGTCTCGCCGCGGATACACGTGAGGCATCTCACAGCAGCTCGCGGTGACCCAGTTTTCCCGGGGAAAAAAACATGCGGCTCCACGTGGGGGCGTGTTAAAAAAAAAAATTGTCTTTGGTTATGGTGCATTCAGGGCCCATGGGATACAAAAAGCTCTTTGTATATTATATAGCTTTATTCAGGGCTTTTGGTTGGAAGTATTTCTGGAAATAAGTCATTTTTTTTATGTGATGATAATGTTAACTCTGGTTTTTATGTTAACATTGTTGCTTTTTTAGTACAGCTCCCTTTATGACCACTGCAAAATCAAATGATATATTTTCCCCCTCTTAGTAGTTTAGTAGTATTTTAGAGTATTTATTTGGTTTAAGTTGGTCAACAGATTTCCCACTGACTTGTAAGTTTTGAAAACATTTAAAAATTTTCCCATGATACTAGAATACAGCATCTTTTTCTGGATTTAGTTTTCCGTCATTGTGTATTTTTTGATAAATAAATCAAATTAACATATGAAGTTCGAAAGTTGTGCTTTCTGATTGAAAAAAAAACCCTTTTTAATCAATCAGTCAACAAGAAGACACAATGACACAGCATGAGAATGAAAAGGGGGGGGGGTGGTAGACAAAAACCTAGTAGATAAATAATCACACAAACAAATAAACAAAAAAACATAAGCTTAAAGAGCCCAAGCTCTTTCCAATATTGTCTGGTTTAACACTGGAGGCATTTTTCAAATGCTACATGTTACCTAACACACGGACATTGGATGATAGGCATTTTAAAATTATGAATTAGTGAATGAATTCATTTTAAAATACATCTTTCCCATTTTCAGTCTAAAATAATGTGTTGTAATCAAACAAATGTCCAGTTCACTTTTATGCCGGTACTGCTATTTACTAATTGCCAATAATTGTGTGAAAACTGTTTTTTCAAAAAGAGAGAATGAAAAGCAAATAGAGTACTTAATCTGCATTAATACATGTTTTGTCAGGTTAAAAAAAAAATCTACCCATTTGAAATGCCATTTGTGATGGAGTGCGTTTATGTGAATGGCTGCAGGGAAGGGCCAGACTACCTACCACACACCCTAGTGAAGCTGACATTATGTAATGGCTGTTACCTAATCATTGAGAATGGCAGGAGAAGAAATCAGGTCAGCCTATGTTGAGGGCGGAAAAGCGGCTCAGCGATAGCAGCCGCCTGTCTGCTCTGCTCCTACTGGCTGAAGAAGCTGTTGTCGTAGTATGATCTGCCCTCTTGATGTTAAGCTTGTTGGTTACATAGAAAAAAACTGCCAGGAGGCGGTGACAGTTAAAGTACATTTCATTTGAAGGAGAATAAACAGCAGGGAGTCGGCACGATGACAGAATACATAAAGCAAAAAAGTGCCGCCTACAGAAAAAGTAATATCATCAACAAACAGCACTTGATAAACTGGTGATTACGAGCATTTTTTTTTTTTTTGCTAAAACACCATAGTTGCAAAACCTTAAGAGATTAATAAGCAGACACATTTGATTTTGTTGCATCTTATTTCTATACAAGAAAATGCAGATAAAAAAGTATTTAAGGATGGAAGTGCTATTTTATATTCTTCTTATTGACAAATTCTATGAAAAAAAGTCCATAAAGTCTCGAATTAATTCAGACAACAACGATCAGAAAAAGGATATACGTTAAAAAAAAAAGCAAAATTAATAAGGTGAAATAAATTATTTTATCTGAAGATGGAATACCTGAAATTTCAGTCAAGCAGCACTTTCTTTCTCCATTGTAACAAACAATGCGTTTGTGTCTTAGCACTTTCTGACCTCCCCGTTCTTTGTGCCAACAAATTCAGACTGTAGTTCTATTTTTAAGAAAGTTTCTGTAATTTTACTTAAAACAGCCGGGTACATTAGTTTTTATGAAACATAACTCACACAGAAGGAAATACTGAATAATTGGCATTATTTCCCAAACCACTGGCACAGCAGTTTTAATATCTTAATTCAATGCTTTCATTTTTATTTTGAATTATCTCATATGCAAAACACCTCATGTTTGTTTGTTTTTTATGTTTCTACATTGTGAAAAAAGAAAACCGGAAAAAAAACGTTCACTCTCTGAATATATTCAACTCATGATGACTATATGACTGATGCCTGAAATATTTAAAAAAAAATGTCAAAAATAAGGAATTTTCAATATAAAATGTGGTTATCAAACTTAAAGTTACAATTTTACTGAACTAATTATAGTGAAAATATTATAGGATTTATATATGACTGACATTTTTTAAATGAACTTTAAATAAAATAAAAAGTTAAGTACCCCTTGCAGTACTCCAAAGTACCCCTAGAGGTATCTGTACCCCCGTTGGAGGAACACTGCTGTGTGTGTATTTGTGACAGCAGGATGGTGTGTGTGGGAGTGAGTCAAGTAAACTACTCTGTGTGTGTTCATGGTTATCAAAAAAAAAAACACGTCACCCAGTGCAACAGTTTTGCACATTGATGTGTTTTTAGCAACAATGTTTTGGACAATAGCTCTGTGCCACAGAGGAGTAAAGCATATCTCCAGCACAGATCTCTGCACAGTGTTGCGCTGTTGCTGCGTTCTCTGTCGTCATGGCCCATTTTCTCTCCGTTGTACACCAGGAGGCGTAATAGCCTACATCAGCTCCTCCAGCTCTGCCTCCAGCCCGGAGTCCTGCCACAGCGACTCCTCCAATGGCAGCTACCAGTCGTCCTCTCCGCCCCACGGCTCCTCGCCTAGCCGCCACCAGCTGAGTCAGCGGGCTGACCCCACACTCCCCACCGGGGGCCAAAACCTTCCAGGGACCCAGAAAAGCGTACGCTCCTCGTCCACTGCAAAATGTGGCATCACAAGTAAGCCGCCGTCACGTGTTATGGTTTTTGTTTTTTATACTTGCTTTAGACTTTAGAAAATGGTTGGTGGTGATATGAAATATTAGTTAAGCAGCTAACACGTTCAAAATCACTAGTTTGTTCCTTTTCAAATGGACTTTAAGAGTATTTTATTGTATCAATCAGAAATCAACGGCCTGGTGCTGCTGTGTAAGGTCTGCGGCGACGTGGCCTCTGGTTTCCATTACGGGGTCCATGCCTGCGAGGGCTGCAAGGTGAGGGCGGGGGCTGGACTCCCTCCACACACACACACACACACACACACACACACACACACACACACACACACACACACACACAAAACACAGAGTCAGAATATTTTTCACTCCTGCATGGTAATGAGGGTCGCAGAGACTTTGGTCTGCAGCTGAATTGGGTCGCTGCAGGCGTAGCCATCTGCACAGCTACAACCAGAGACTCTGTGAAACTAGTTCACTCTCGCCATATTTATATCAGCTGCCCCTCATACTTCACTTTGCTGCGTGACCTAGTTAACTGTGGGGCGCAGCGCCCTGTGACAAACACACCACAGTACACCTTAGAGGAGGAGCACACGTACATGATTTAGACTCCTGCGTTGGTTAGCCTAAGTTGAACAATTTTATTGAAATGTAAAGCGTGCCTACGCACAGTTCTCTCCTCCCTCCGCCTGGTCTCATCCCAGTGTGCTCTTTGTTTCTGTGAACACACAGGGCTTCTTCAGGAGGAGCATCCAGCAGAACATCCAGTATAAGAAGTGCCTTAAGAACGAGAGCTGCCCCATCATGAGGATCAACCGGAACCGCTGCCAGCAGTGCCGCTTCAAGAAATGCCTGATGGTGGGGATGTCCAGAGACTGTGAGTACCTCTAGTAATTACTGTCAGGCTCATTAGAGCGCCGCTCATTGATTCAGCCTTTCAAGAGCACAGTCACTTAGATTTCCTGTTAGCGTGTCATGTTTGTTAACAGTCATAGCTTGTACTGTTGTTTTTCCTCAGTAAAATCAACATTTTTTAACAGTTACTAAACACCCTGTTGTGTTTAAAAGGGGAATTAAATTAGCTGGTATTATTCTGCCTTAAAGTATATATATATATCATATATATGGAGAACCAAAGTGTTCAAAAATAAACAAAGAAATAAGAAATTATTAAACATATATATTTATATGGGTTATACACATAAATGTGTAATCAAATACATTTTTACAGCTCACATATGTGATATTTAATATGTTGTTAAACCATTGTGAAAACAGGAAGAAGTAATGCTTGAAAACAACGAGCCAGTAAAATTCACTGATTAGATATTTCACAATTGTATTACTGTGTACTAGATTCTGTCTGTTTATTTGTTTGAATGTTGTTTTGAAAAGTTGTATTCATTTAACAATGAACTCTTACTTACTTACTTACTCTTACTGCCATAGAGGGGACTTAGGAGAGATGTATTTAAAGACAATATTTGTAATGTGTGTAGCAGAAGCCAAGATATTTAGATTTTTCATTCCACAGCTAAATCCTACAATTCCCACAGTTCAGCTCGATAGCACGTTTTTGTTACATTTCTATCTAGTAAAGTGCTCACCTCTTTTTCATAGTGTGACACTGACATGTCATGAATTTCTTCAAAGTCTCTGAATTCAAGTTGAAATTACAGCTGATAATATCATCAAGATGAAATATTAACACTTGTTACTCTCCTCCTGAGCCACAGAAGACATTTCTTTCAAAAAGTTTTCACAGGCTAAGTAGCACTCGCCAAAGTGAAGTAAACTGGGCTTGCTGTGTAAAATTGTGCCCTATAATAACTTAATTATGATGCGTGTCCTCAGTCATACTGGGTGGGTTTTTGAAGAATACAAATTGATAACTCATTACTGTCTTACTTTTGTTGAACTGTACTAAAAAATAAAGATGAGTCCGTCTGAAATGATTCTCTCCTCACTGTCCAGCTGTGCGCTTTGGCCGAATCCCCAAGCGTGAGAAACAGCGCATGCTGCTGGAGATGCAGAGTGCCATGAACAACATGATGAACAACAGCCAGCTGCACAGCCAGCTGCACAGCAGCCAGACGTTACCTATCAGCAAACCTCTGCCGGCCAGCGCCACACAACCTACCTCAGAGGATGCCGGCCCCACCCCCACCTGCTCTTCATCCTCGTCACCGTGCTCCAGCCAATCAGAATCCAGCCCCGACCCTGAACCCACCGTGGCCATGGACACCAGCCCCAGCTCGGCGTCGCCCAGCTCATCGGACAGCGGAGAGGAGGAGGTGATCGGCTCGGTGACCAGGGCCCACCAGGAGACCTTCATGTACAACCAGGAGCAGAGCAGCCTGACAGCCGAGGTCCCGCCCCCCACGGGACCCCTAAACAGAGATTCAGCCAAAAACGTCAGTAACTGTGGGACAGAGGAACGGCAGGACACCTGGAACCACCACAACAACCTGGTCACCATGGCAACACAGGATCCACCCTCCAGCCTGGGACCCCAGGGTCAGGAAGACAACACCACCAACCACTGCCCCTTCAGGATGGCGAGGAGTGCCGCCGCCACCAGCCACTGTCCAGCCTACACACACGGAGCTTTCGGAGCCCCGTCCTCAGAGGGACCCACCAACTACAGTGGGCCCCTGTGGAGAGGAGGCAACAGAATGCATCTGGTAAGATACAAAGAGGCGAGAGAGGTGCAAATCCTGTTCAGTCTGCTTTTGTAATAAGCAGTCAGTTTTCATGTTTACCCTTCTGTCCTGCCCTCAGGTTTGTCCGATGAACACCTCTCCTCACGTCGACCCTCAGAAATCTGGCCACGAAGTGTGGGAGGAGTTCTCTCACAGCTTCACCCCAGCTGTCAGGGAGGTGGTGGAGTTCGCCAAGAAGATCCCAGGCTTCAGAGACCTGTCTCAGCACGACCAGGTCAGCCTGCTGAAGGCTGGCACCTTTGAGGTACGTTGTAATTCCGTAAGCCTCGGATATTTGTCCGTTTGCATAGAAAGCTGAAATTGTGATGTCCAGGGCTGCGCCTTTTAAAAACAGAAATTCAAAGCATCAGTCGGAGACCTAAGTTGACACAGTGCTTCAAGTCGAGAAGTTGATTGAGCGCTCTTGACTTTCATGCTACTCTTTGGTAATGGGAGCTGCGGGGGAGCGAGGAAATACTTCTGCTTAGAGGTGGTGAATTTTCAGCTCACAGCAGCTTTATATGACACAGTCCCTGGTTTTTGTTTAATATCTAGTGTTGGCAAAAAATGTTGTTGCACATTCAAGACCACCATTAACGCTATTAGCTTGTTAACTATTTTACTTGAATGCTGCTCTCACAGTCCGAATGTCCCACGGGGCCCATTCAAACTTAAAAACTATGTCTGGGAAACAAAACAAATCATCATCTATTTATGTTGAACAGCCAAATCTGATCGTAATTGTGAGTCAGGTTCGGCCCTCGTGATACTCGGAACAGCAGTCCAGAGACTGACAGAGAGGTGTTTGCTTCCTGCAGGTGTTGGTGGTTCGCTTTGCTTCTCTCTTCGATGTGAAGGACCGCACCGTCACCTTTCTGGGTGGGAAGAAGTACAGTGTGGACACTTTGAGGGCCATGGGGGCCGGGGACCTCCTCAACTCCATGTTTGACTTCAGTGAGAAGCTCATCAACCTCGGCCTCAGTGAGGAAGAGATGAGCCTCTTCACCGCCGTGGTTCTGGTCTCTGCAGGTGAGCTGGATTTGGTTGTCAGCAAGTACAGTACAGTGTAGATAATGTTAACGTACATAATACAGACCAATATACCAGTACGTAAACTAAAGCAGCGATGGTCAAAAGTTTGACTCAATGAAAACATTAATGCGAGAAAAAAAATGCTCTGGCACCGTGCGTCACGCTGCAGGAAGGAATCTTGAGGTGACATAAAAAAAAAAAATAACTTGGGGAATAACTTAAAGCAGTGTTTCCCAAACTTTTTGTGTGACCCCTTTTACCAATTCCACGCCAACGTATGCCCCCTTTTTACATATCACTGATTTCAGTGAATGTCTTTTCCTTTTGATTCAATGCGTAATATAATTTATTTTTTATTAAACGTGTTCCTCTTGGAAAACTGTTAACAAGGACCAAAATAAATTGCCACAAACAAACTTTTTTTATTCCTTTGAGCTGGCGATTGTTGTGGCAGGAGGCATTATGTTTTCAGGTTGTCCGTTTTTCCGTCGATACGCCCGACAATCTGTCGGTCCGTCGGTCCATCCGTTCATTACATTCTTGTGAATGTGATAACTCAAGAACACTGTGAGGAAATTTCTTCAACTCGAGGACTCGAGGATGGACTCAAACGTCAAGGTCACTTTGACCCCGTCTGTCTTATTCTTGTAAACGCAATATTGTAAGTACGCCTTGAGGGAATTTTTAAAAATTTGGCACAAACTTTAACTTGGGCTCATAGGTCAAGTTCAATGCGCATCTGTTTCATTCTCATAGACGCGATATCTCAAGAACACCTTGACGGAATTTCTTCAAATTTGGCACAAATTGCATTTGCAACTCTCAGTATAAAAAGAAATTCAAACAGCGCACACATCCAAAAGTTATAAAGACTAGGTGCTGGACCAAGCAAAAATAGGTATGAAAGAATAAATAAAGTCTGCACACTAGTGCGTGCTTCCATGAGAATTTATTCGATGTGGAGGTAATTGTGTAAATTTTCATGGGAGCATGCACTAGTGTGCAGACTTAATGTATTCTTTCACATCTTTTAGTCTAACACGGTAATTATCCGTTTTCCCAGATCGCTCAGGCATTGAGAACGTGAACTCGGTGGAGGCCCTGCAGGAGACACTGATCCGCGCCCTGCGAAGCCTCATCACCAAGAATCACCCCAATGAGTCAGCCATCTTCACCAAGCTGCTGCTCAAACTGCCCGACCTGCGCTCGCTCAACAACATGCACTCTGAGGAGTTGCTGGCCTTCAAGGTTCATTCCTGAAGTTTCCTCCAGTACTTGACTACCGTGACACAAACTATACCGGCCTGTGACTGGAACCTGGAGGCCACACGGACCACCGGCTGCGCCTCACCTCCCAACAAACCACACCTGCACCTCCACACTTCTCCCATGAGACTTTAGATTCTGTTCCTTCAGTCTATAAATTGAACTAAAGCTCAAACCTGACATTTAAAGGGGGAAGAAGACCATAAAATGTTCTTGTACTGTACTGTAGGGCGTAACAGCCTGTGTGATGGTGATGCATACATACAGACACACTGATTGATGTATATGTTTCTCGTGTTTGTGTGTAGCATACTGTATGTTTGCAACTGTACAAACATTAGAAGCACTTTTCTGTATAGTGTAGACTGGTATTTTTTGCATTCATAGTGCAATATGTGACTGCTTTTTGATTTTTTTAGCCGTATAGTGAGGAGAAACTTGTGTATGCTTTTCAGTGGCACACGTTAATTTGAATAGGTGCTGCGCTCATGTGATAAAGGGGAAGTTAAAGAGCTAAAAAACTCTCCGGACACTGAAAGTGAGAAACTGAAAGAGTTAGAATTCTCTTTAAAAAACAAGAAAAAAAGCAGACGACAATGAGAGGAATGTGGACATAAAGCTGCTAAGAGTCCCAGAAAAATAAGAGAATGTTGTTTAATCTGAATGAATTAGGGAAGCAGGCTTGTTTTCACGCAGTCATGCTATGCTGTGTTTTTGTCAGTTGCGGGTCATTATTTTCTAAATTATTTGGGCATTGTGACAAATCAAATGGGTCAGTGTCACTCTTTTGCTTGCTGACTTCTAGTCAGTGGAAACTGAGAAACACTGAACCAATGGAGAACCATTTTCCCGTATATTTTTCTCCTAAAGAAACAAAAAAAATCTGAAATCCTGGTGTCTGCTGTTCCTGTGTGTCCCAGGTTGTGTTGACTTTCCTACCTGCCAAGCAGTCGAGTCAGACATGCTAAGTTGCTGTCGGACACTGGGCGGTAGAGAAAGCGTCTCGCAGTAACCAGTGACTCCCAGTTGCTTGAATAAACATTTCTGTTTTACAAAACTGTACAGACTTTAGCTGAGTGTAGTTAAACTGAATAGGTAGGACTATTCCACATAAAATATTGATTGTAATGTCACTGAAGTGATTGTAATGTAAAGAAATAAGCTGAGTCGAGATGACAGCTGAGTTGCTGATGTTCGGATATTTTTGCGATGCCATCTTTTTGTTCCCCGTCAATGAATTCAGAATGTCTGGTCTTTGAATATCCAGAGCTTCTGTCATTGTCTTAACATTGCTGACATGTGGTTCTATTCTCCTCTGTGAAAGGATTGCAGTATGCGTAGATTTCTATATAAATATATACATACTATCATACATAACTGTATAGATGAATAAATCTATATAAATAAATTTTATAAATGCAGTGTATGCTGTGAAGTGGTTATTAGAGATGTATGGTCATTTAGTAGTAGTACATTTAGAAGCAGAGTTAATGGATTATATGAGGACTGTAATCACTTGTTTAACATGGAAGGGGACATAGTTCAGTCGAGACCTTCATTGACCCCAACCTTCAACGGGGTGAGAATTTCCCCTTGGTGAAATTATTCGAAACTAAATGGCTCACCTAACCAACATTCGAAAGTATGATTTTCTTACGACGTACCACAATTTCATGTTTTTTTGACATGCTATACAATGACTTGTGCTAAAATATGAAATGTTTTTGCACAGTATACTCTACTTATATTGTGTTTTGTTTTGTTTTTTTGAATAGTTGTCAAATCTAAATGGTCATAGTCAACTTCTCCACCACAACCTTGGGCACTTAGTGGATCTGGTCTGTTCCTTTGGACTCTCAGTCCTGCACATCTCCAGTCTCAATCTCCAAATCTCAGATCACCTGGTAATAATTATGGACATTGACCTCCCCACTCCTACGCCCAAGGAGAAACAGACAATCACCTTCAGAAATATCAAATCCATCTACCCCTCTGAATTCTCTGCTTCACTATCAACTGCCATACCCCCCTCACACATCTAAAAACCCACTGACCTCATCAGTTACTTCAATCACACCATCTCCTCCTGTCAAGACCATTTAGCTCCCCTTAAATCCAAAACAGTCACATTCACTCATTCCCGTTCCCTGGTACACCCCTGACCTTTACCGAATGAAATCCTGTAAGCGACAGTTGGAAAGACATTAAAAGGAAAACCCACCTCACAGTTCACCTTCAAGCCTACACCAACTTTTACAAAGACGCTCCTAACTCAGCCCCGTCCACCTACTACTCAAACCTGATTAACTCAAGCTCCAATAACCCCAAGGCTCTCTTCTCCACTATCAATAAATTCCAACTCTCAAAAAGTCATACTATAGCATGTCACCTAAAATCACATGAAGTCATACAATAGCACGTCATTCAAACTCTTCTCAAAACATAATGCTATAGCACATCATGTCATACTAGAGCATGTCATGCAAAATTTTTACAAAATGTCATACTACTGCATGTCATCAAAAATCACAACAAAATGTCTTACTACAGTATGTAGTTCAAAATCCCATCAAAACTTGAGATGATAGCATTTGTTCAAAATTGGGTTTAAAAAGTCATACTATAGAATGCCGTTCAAAATCGCTTCAAGACGTCATACCGGAGCATGTCATTCAAAACTGCATCAAAATATCAATAGCATTTAGCGGTATGGCGAAAAAAGTCAAAATTCGACCACTCCTAAAAATGGCTGAAAACGACATAGAATACCTTGTAGAGACGCATCATTACACACAAAGGCCAAAAATCTCATATTTTAGCATGTCGAAAAATGGCCAAAAAGGCAATAGTATAGTATGGCGAAAAAAGTCAAACTTTGACCGCTCCTAAAAATAGCTGAAAATGACATAGAATAGCTCTTAGAGACACATCATTGCACGCAAAGTGGGAATAAAGGCCAAAAAAAGCCAAAAAACTCATATTTTAGACAAAAAGGCAATAGTATAGTATGGCGAAAAAAGTCAAAATTTGACCACTCCTAAAAATGGCTGAAAACGACATAGAAAAGCTCTGAGAGATACGTCATTGCACGCAAAGTAGGAATAAAGGCCAAAAAAAGACAAAAAACTCAATTTTTTTAGCATGTTGAAAAAAAAATGGAAAAAAAGGCAATAGTATAGTATGGCGAAAAAGTCAAAATTTGACCGCTCCTAAAAATGGCTGAAAACGACATAGAATAGCTCTTAGAGACGCGTCATTGCACGCAAAGTAGGAATAAAGGCCAAAAAAGGACAAAAAACTCTATTTTTTTAGCATGTTGAAAAAAAATGGAAAAAAAGGCAATAGTATAGTATGGCGAAAAAGTCAAAATTTGACCACTCCTAAAAATGGCTGAAAACGACATAGAATAGCTCTTAGAGACGCGTCATTGCACGCAAAGTAGGAATAAAGGCCAAAAAAGGACAAAAAACTCATATTTTAGCATGTTGAAAAAAAATGGAGAAAAAGGCAATAGTATAGTATGGCGAAAAAAGTCAAAATTTGACCGCTCCTAAAAATGGCTGAAAACAACATAGAATAGCTCTTAGAGACGCGTCATTGCACGCAAAGTAGGAATAAAGGCCAAAAAAGGACAACAAGCTATTTTTTTAGCATGTTGAAAAAAATGGAAAAAAAGGCAATAGTATAGTATGGCGAAAAAGTCAAAATTTGACCGCTCCTAAAAATGGCTGAAAACGACATAGAATAGCTCTTAGAGACGCGTCATTGCACGCAAAGTAGGAATAAAGGCCAAAAAAGGACAAAAAACTCATATTTTAGCATGTTGAAAAAAAATGGAAAAAAAGGCAATAGTATAGTATGGCGAAAAAGTCAAAATTTGACCGCTCCTAAAAATGGCTGAAAACGACATAGAATAGCTCTTAGAGACGCGTCATTGCACGCAAAGTAGGAATAAAGGCCAAAAAAGGACAAAAAACTCATATTTTAGCATGTTGAAAAAAAATGGAAAAAAAGGCAATAGTATAGTATGGCGAAAAAGTCAAAATTTGACCGCTCCTAAAAATGGCTGAAAACGACATAGAATAGCTCTTAGAGACGCGTCATTGCACGCAAAGTAGGAATAAAGGCCAAAAAAGGACAAAAAACTCATATTTTAGCATGTTGAAAAAAAATGGAAAAAAAGGCAATAGTATATAGTATGGCGAAAAAGTCAAAATTTGACCGCTCCTAAAAATGGCTGAAAACGACATAGAATAGCTCTTAGAGACGCGTCATTGCACGCAAAGTAGGAATAAAGGCCAAAAAAGGACAAAAAACTATTTTTTTAGCATGTTGAAAAAAATGGAAAAAAAGGCAATAGTATAGTATGGCGAAAAAGTCAAAATTTGACCACTCCTAAAAATGGCTGAAAACGACATAGAATAGCTCTTAGAGACGCGTCATTGCACGCAAAGTAGGAATAAAGGCCAAAAAAGGACAAAAAACTCATATTTTAGCATGTTGAAAAAAAATGGAAAAAAAGGGCAATAGTATAGTATGGCGAAAAAAGTCAAAATTTGACCACTCCTAAAAATGGCTGAAAACGACATAGAATAGCTCTTAGAGACGCGTCATTGCACGCAAAGTAGGAATAAAGGCCAAAAAGGACAAAAAAAACTCATATTTTAGCATGTTGAAAAAAATGGAAAAAAAAAGGCAATAGTATAGTATGGCGAAAAAAAGTCAAAATTTGACCGCTCCTAAAAATGGCTGAAAACGACATAGAATAGCTCTTAGAGACGCGTCATTGCACGCAAAGTAGGAATAAAGGCCAAAAAAGGACAAAAAACTATTATTTTAGCATGTCGAAAAAAAATGGAGAAAAAGGCAATAGTATAGTATGGCGAAAAAGTCAAAATTTGACCACTCCTAAAAATGGCTGAAAACGACATAGAATAGCTCTTAGAGACGCGTCATTGCACGCAAAGTAGGAATAAAGGCCAAAAAAGGACAAAAAACTCATATTTTAGCATGTTGAAAAAAAAAATGGAAAAAAAAGGCAATAGTATAGTATGGCGAAAAAGTCAAAATTTGACCACTCCTAAAAATGGCTGAAAACGACATAGAATAGCTCTTAGAGACGCGTCATTGCACGCAAAGTAGGAATAAAGGCCAAAAAAGGACAAAAAAGCTATTTTTTTAGCATGTTGAAAAAAAATGGAAAAAAAGGCAATAGTATAGTATGGCGAAAAAGTCAAAATTTGACCACTCCTAAAAATGGCTGAAAACGACATAGAATAGCTCTTAGAGACGCGTCATTGCATGCAAAGTAGGAATAAAGGCCAAAAAAGGACAACAAGCTATTTTTTTAGCATGTTGAAAAAAATGGAAAAAAAAAAGCAATAGTATAGTATGGCGAAAAAGTCAAAATTTGACCACTCCTAAAAATGGCTGAAAACGACATAGAATAGCTCTTAGAGACGCGTCATTGCACGCAAAGTAGGAATAAAGGCCAAAAAAGGACAAAAAACTCATATTTTTTTAGCATGTCGAAAAAAAATGGAGAAAAAGGCAATAGTATAGTATGGCGAAAAAAGTCAAAATTTGACCGCTCCTAAAAATGGCTGAAAACAACATAGAATAGCTCTTAGAGACGCGTCATTGCACGCAAAGTAGGAATAAAGGCCAAAAAAGGACAACAAGCTATTTTTTTAGCATGTTGAAAAAAATGGAAAAAAAGGCAATAGTATAGTATGGCGAAAAAGTCAAAATTTGACCACTCCTAAAAATGGCTGAAAACGACATAGAATAGCTCTTAGAGACGCGTCATTGCACGCAAAGTAGGAATAAAGGCCAAAAAAGGACAAAAAACTCATATTTTTTAGCATGTTGAAAAAAAATGGAAAAAAAGGCAATAGTATAGTATGGCGAAAAAGTCAAAATTTGACCACTCCTAAAAATGGCTGAAAACGACATAGAATAGCTCTTAGAGACGCGTCATTGCACGCAAAGTAGGAATAAAGGCCAAAAAAGGACAACAAGCTATTTTTTTAGCATGTTGAAAAAAATGGAAAAAAAGGCAATAGTATAGTATGGCGAAAAAAGTCAAAATTTGACCACTCCTAAAAATGGCTGAAAACGACATAGAATAGCTCTTAGAGACGCGTCATTGCACGCAAAGTAGGAATAAAGGCCAAAAAAGGACAAAAAACTATTTTTTTAGCATGTTGAAAAAAATGGAAAAAAAGGCAATAGTATAGTATGGCGAAAAAGTCAAAATTTGACCGCTCCTAAAAATGGCTGAAAACGACATAGAATAGCTCTTAGAGACGCGTCATTGCACGCAAAGTAGGAATAAAGGCCAAAAAAGGACAAAAAACTCATATTTTTAGCATGTTGAAAAAAAAATGGAAAAAAAGGCAATAGTATAGTATGGCAAAAAAGTCAAAATTTGACCACTCCTAAAAATGGCTGAAAACGACATAGAATAGCTCTTAGAGACGCGTCATTGCACGCAAAGTAGGAATAAAGGCCAAAAAAGGACAAAAAAATTTTTTTTAGCATGTTGAAAAAAATGGAAAAAAGGCAATAGTATAGTATGGCGAAAAAGTCAAAATTTGACCACTCCTAAAAATGGCTGAAAACGACATAGAATAGCTCTTAGAGACGCGTCATTGCACGCAAAGTAGGAATAAAGGCCAAAAAAGGACAAAAAACTATATTTTTAGCATGTTGAAAAAAAATGGAGAAAAAGGCAATAGTATAGTATGGTGATAAAACTCAAAATTTGACCGCTCCTAAAAATGGCTGAAAACGACATAGAATAGCTCTTAGAGACGCGTCATTGCACGCAAAGTAGGAATAAAGGCCAAAAAAGGACACAAAAAACTCATATTTTAGTATGTTGAAAAAAAATGGAAAAAAAGGCAATAGTATAGTATGGCGATAAAAGTCAAAATTTGACCGCTCCTAAAAATACATTAAATTAAATTTTCTCACCTTGACCTAAAAGAAAGACAACTTGGAAGAACATCAACTCCAAAAATAAATAAAGAAAAGTACATTTCAAAATAAATTAAGAGTTTTTCAGATCAAAAAGAACAACATAAAAAGAAATTAAAGCCTCAAAAACATAGAATAGCATCTGCTGTGCTGAGATCAAAACCATCATAAATGACATTAAAATTTCTGTCAATCACATGCAATTCAAATAAAATGGTAAGAACATTCACACAACTGCAATAAAAATAAAAGCACTAAATCAATTTCTCTCAAAACCACTTTCAGTCTCGAGAGCAGATTCACATTAGCTGCAATCATCGTCAGTCATGAGCATTAAAATAATTTCCTCCCAAAGTCCTCCACGTTCATGTCAAAGCACTGCCCAGAGTCGGACAATGCATTACTGGACAATGTTTCAGGTAAATGCCGGGTGCAAGACAGCAAATTTGCAACAGAATTTTCTCATCTTCTGTTTTGCTGCCACAGATTCACTCCTACACCTACGCAACCCTTACCTCACTCCCTTTCTCTCCATGACGGTTTTCCAGTACGTGTTAAACAGAGGAGTTGAACAAGAATACACTCAAACACACAAGGAGAGAAATCTGTGTTGACGGTGGATGACTTTTTCTCTGATGCTGGTTACACTTTGACCTTAAAGAGTAACTAAACCCCCAAACCCCTTTTTTTTCCAGCTGAAATTAATGTATATGGGTATTAAGTTGTGTCTGTGATGATTCCTGTTCCAAATCCTGACATTTAGTATAAATTAATTTGACTTTTTTTATTGATTATTTTTCTTTTCATATTGTAAAATTCTTTGCGACTGCTCTCCAATGGTTTAAAACGCATGGAGGCGGGGGAACACGTTAATTCCTATGAAAGCTTCTCAGTGGTACACGAAGCCTCTAAAATTTGTCATCCGAGATATAAAATTTACCTCAATCTTCTCCACCGTGGTGCCCATACTGGAAAATATTTCACCAGTTAACCTTAGGTTTAGCCCGCTAACTTGAATGGGGATAAAAATAATTTACTGTTGAGGCTCTTCTAGACTTTGAAATGTTATTAGACTAAAATGATCCATTTTCTATAGTAAAATGAGTCGGGGAATGCGGAGAATCTGGCATAAAAAAAAAAATGTATCCACTGATTTACTTATTTCTTCATAATGTAGGTCTATGGGAAAAAGTCATTTTGGGCCAAATGCCATCACAAGATGGACACAAAAAAATGTAATTTTACCTTTTTTTTTTAAATTGCATTTTGATTTTAGTTGAACCATCCTGATAACGTGAGCTGAAGTCTCTGCCACTCCAAACACTTTGAGCAGTAGCTGGGAGAAACTTGTAGACTGATGGGCAGAATTAAATGAAAACCCAGTACACAGAAAGTGTGATGAAAAGGTACCATGTATTACTGAGAACAACAGAAACAACAAAAAACACAAAACAAAAAGCATTTGAGCTCAGTATATGAAAAATATGGCCATGCGTTTAAACTGGTCTACAAGAACAATTACTTTCACACCAGTGATTAAATTTGCTTATGCTCCCTCCACATCACACACACACCCACATATATATATATATACTATACACAAAACATAAATATATGTCATCGTAACCAAATATGCCCTACAAAATAGAATTTAATTTAACAATTTAATTTTAACAATTTATCATATATACTAGTATTTACATATTGAATTCATTTGTCTCGTATATAGTTTCATCGATATACACACATACACATGTATACCCATAAACATACTCACACATGCACATACACAAACATACATAGAACTGTAGTCTTATCTGCCAAAATAAATAAACAAAATAAATATATAGTAAAATAAATAAATAAACATAGCCATCAAATGAATCCTAAAGCCCTTCATCTTCCCTGTGCTTTGTGAATACCATTTTTTTGTACATTTTTTTTTTAAACCAGTTCATGTTTGAACATTGCTTCAGCTCCACATACGTACAGCTAGAATTTTTAGATTTAACTTCCCTCTTAAATCATAGACTCCATCTCTATCAAAGAATAGCTTTTAAATGTTTCCCGGTAGTAGACTGTTTGTTGCCCTGTACAGTTTTGTGCTGTTTGAAATCCCACAATTAGTGAATTTTAATACTTTTGACTTTAAGAAAGAGTTAGTGTGATCCGTACATCCAGCTTTATGAACTAATGTACGGCTCTTTTCTGTAGTATAAACAGTAAATGCAGTGAACATGCTTGGCTTTACTCAGTAATAAAAATGCTTCTTGACAGTTTTGGCTTGTACATGAAATGTGTGATTTCCAGCTGATCCTGTTATCTATCACCCCCAGAAACTTGTACTCATAAACCCTGTTGATACCATCTACCAGGGCTGCTCGATTTTTGAATTTTGATTGATACTGAAATCGCGCCTATTAAACAATTATTTAACATGATCACTCGCTGGCCTTTAGAACGTCATGCAGTTATTGAACATTGACTCTGGTGTTTATTTTTAACACTGGATGTCCTTTAACTTTAAATAAAAGTGAACTGAATAACAACGAAAGCTTTGTGGTGCAGCTACGAAATGGCTGTAACACATTACTGTAGTTTGTTCACATTCACATAATAATAAAACCTAACCCAACTAATGGAATTTAACAATACTTCACAATTACTGTATCAATAACAGCAAAATAAATGTTGACTTGGGATCATTGATTGTTTCACTAACTCAGGGGAGACTCACCCTGACATTTCTCCATTATCTGTTTAGAAGCAGCTGGGAGTGTCACTACAATGAGAAAAGCTAGTCCACCTTAACAGTCCACCTTAAGGGAGCCAGGGTATTCCAGAAAGGAGGTTCAACAAACTCTGAGTCTAACCTGAACTCTGAGTTGATTTACTCCGAGATGGGAAACTCTTGAGTATTCAATTCAAGAACAGCTGAATTAGTTCAGTTAACTCTGAGTATGTTCACCCTGAGTTCAGCGAGTGCACGACCTCAATGAAAAGCCATCATCAATGGAGCCCCGAAACCTCGATTTTACCATGGCAACCGCTGAGAAAAAGAAACCAAGCTACTTTACCCCACTGGAACTAAAGGTCCTCATGCTGCCTACAGCGAATATGAGCCCATATTTAAAAAGAACAGCAACATTGCTGCAGCAGCTAAGGAGAGAAAAATATCACAGGAGAAAATCGCTGCCCGTGTCATTTGTGTCAATGCGTAAGTTTGAATGCACTTGTCCAGTGACTTAACATTAACAGCACTTTATTAAAATTGTAGCGTACAGGTGAAAAAGTGGTGGATTGAATAAATTTGGATTTTCACTTAGATGTACTCCTACAGGGCGAATTGCACTTGGAAGCAACGGAAAATGAAAATATAAAAACATCATTCAGAAAGGTAAGGCATATTTTGCTAGGCCATGATTGTAGGCCGACCTCACTTTGGTTTTAATCATATTTTAAGTTAAATAATTAAAAAATATTCATTCAGTGGCTATTTCAACATGTAGTCATTTTAAAACCCCCAAAAAATGCTATTTAAACACATATATGTCTTCTCGCCAAATATCCTGCTGAGCATATTGACATTTGATATGGATATAAAGCACACACTGTGAACAAAATATTAACCTTTCATTATGGGACTGAGAATTACTATGATGACTGTGTATTAGATTATGAAGCATACGAATGTGGGTGTGGTACTTTTATTTAGCCAACTGATATTTGATTATTGATTTTGTTTACTGTCTTTTATTGTATGGTGGTATTTTAGCTTTTTCAATGCTTTTTAACTTTGATTTATTATTGGAGTTTTGTTTTATTTTATTGTTTTTATGTATTAATTTTTTTAATTTGATTTTTATTTATTTTATCCGTACTGGAGTAATTGATTTGTAGACTTAAATATTGGTGTTTTGTGTATGAAAATGTAATAAAATACTAATTTTAAAAAAAATGAACATTTGAGTTTTACTCATCCAATTGAAAAGGTGGTGTGTGAGATTGGAATATGTATGTAATATATTATTAAGATTAATGTTTGACTCTTATGACAAACGGTACCGTCCTAACAGATATTCATCGGGGAATGAGAGCACAGCCAATGGAGATCTGAAAATCCACTCCTGACTTAAGGCACTGTGTAATAATTCTGCTTTGATATCGATCAGATTGCAAAAGTACGGACATTTCGTGTCTGACAGCTTGCGTCAGGTGGGAGGGACAGGTAGAACTCTGTTCACAGAGTCAGTTACCATGGTGATTGACTCAGAGTTTGACTTAACTCTCTTTCTGAAACGGATAACATAGAGTTTCCCTCATCTCAGGGTTAACATACTACGAGTTTTCACAAAACCTGTTTCTGGAATACCCCTCTTTTCAACCTGTGCTGAAACGTCTGTTTAGACTTTGGTGTAAAGGGCAGAGCACGAGGAAAGCTTTTGCTTAAATTTACAAAATAAAAGACAAAACAGGAACAACACTGTCTGAATCATTATGCTGCAAATAACTGTTTTATCACGATTATCTTGTTTTGAAAATCGAGGGAAGCTAAAATCGTAATCGAAATCAAAATCTGACTAATCGCCCAGCCCTACCATCGACATGATCTGTACTTGAGTATTTGCATTATGATTACCAAATAAAATGAATTTTGGTTTACTCAAACTTACTGATAATTTGTTTCCATTTTTCCATTCAACCATTTTTTTTAAGCTTTTGTATTTCTGTAGTGATCACATCTATTAATTGTTGTAGATTCTCGCCTGAACAAAAAAATATTTGTATCATCAGCAAATAATACCAGCTTCCATTTTTTGGATACTGTACATATGTCATTAATAAACAAATTAGATAATTTAGAAACCAACACTGACCCCTGTGGGACGCCACAAGCAATGTCCAAACACAATAAAGAAAACTCTTCACAAACAACTTCACAAATTGTTGCCTGCCACTGAAATAACCAAATCTGTACCTGATGCCATATAGTTCCAGTTTACTATTCGGTATTTTGTGATTGATTGCATCAAGGGCTTTGTTGAGGTCCAGAATTACCCCAACTGCATATTTTTTATGATCTATGGAGTTTGTGATTTCTTCAATTGAATCTATTAATGCCAGTGATGTTGACTAGTTTGGTCTGAATCCATATTGATTATTGGTAAATAATTTGTATTTATTAATAAATTTGTCCAATCTGTCATTAAAAACTTTTTCAAGAATTTTTGAGAATTGTGGAAGTAAAGAAACAGGTCTGTAATTTGTGAAGTGGTGTTTGTTTCCAGTTTTGTACAGTGGTAAGATTTTGGCTATTTTCATTTTGTTTGGAAATTTACCAGTTTGGAATGACTAGTTGCAGATGTATGTTAGTGGTTTTGAAATCCCATTAATAACCCTCTTGACTACTGTCATGTCTATTTCATTAAAGTCGTTTTGTCTCTACACTTACACTACCACAATACTAGAATTTCCACACTGCCGTCAGAAACATATATCTAGGATTCCTTTCTATAAAAAACTTCATTAATTTCTTCAGCTGTCATTGGTGGATCAGGGATTTTTTCCACCAAGTTTGGTCCAACATTCACAGAACATTTGGTAAAGCTATTTACCACACTGTACATATTGTAAATTTCCTTTTCATTATCAATAAAATACTGAGGATAACTTATTTGTTTAGGTCCATTTTTAATAATACTATTCAATATATATTCCATATCTTTTAACATTATTTTTATTCTCATCTAATGTTTTACCATAGTAGTCCTTCCTACATCTCTGTATAATATTAGTTAACTTATTCTTATATTTTTTGTATTGATTTTCTGCCTCTTTAGTTCTCTGTTTTATGAAATCTTTGTATAATGTATTTTTCTTCTTGCAGGCATTGTGCAATCCCCCATCCATGGATGATCTCTATACTTTTCTGCTGTATTGTTTTATGGGACAATTTATATCATGTAATAATGTGAATGTCCTTTAAAATGTTTCAAATGCACTGTACATATCCTTATCCTGATTATGTTTTCCCAATTTTGTGCCAGCAAATCATCTTTTAGTGCGTTCATTGATTCCTCTGTCCTCATTCGTCTGAATTCTGGTTTCTTGTACAGATGATTTTTTTTTGTGTTTAATGTCATAGACAGTGAAAACTGGTAGGTGGTCACTGACGTCGTTGATCAAAAGTCTGCTTTTTGTATTCTTTTTCTACGTCATTAGTGTATATGTTGTCTATTAAGGTGGCACAGTGGGATGTTACTCTACTGGGTCTGATAACTTTTGGGAATAAGCCCATACTATGTATTGTGTTGATAAAATCTGCAGTTATTTCTATTTAATTTGGATTGAACGGGTCAATATTAAAATCCCCACAAATGAAAAGTACTTTTTGACTTATTTTTGAGAACATTCCCTCCATTCAGTCGCTGAAATATTCAATACTAGACCCTGGTGTCCTAAATATACAACTAATTAAGATTTTTTTTTCTTTTCTCTATGAAGATTTTAATTGTTATACATTCTAGTAAATTGTCCACCACAGTTGTCATACATTCCAACACTTTGTAATTCATTTTTTCTTTATCTACGGACATAGCCACTCCTCCGCTCTTATTTTTTCTATTTATATAACTGAATTCATATCCATCTAAAACAAAGTTTATTCCTTTATCAGGGTTGATTCAAGTTTCACATATAGCTATTATGTTGAACGGTTGTGTAAATTGACATAAGTATTCCTTGATGTTGAAATTTGCATGCAGGCTTCTGCAGTTAAAGTGGATTACTGATAATCTGTAACCTGTCTTAATAGTATTGATTATACTATTCTTTCTGTATAGAAACAGCAATGATCATTTATTTACAGTAGAAATGATTGTTGTGAGTTAGGTGATTACTGTCTCCAGATGCAGATGAGTGAGTTCTTTCAGTGTGTGTCATGGTTTTGTGCTGTGATGATACCTTACAGTCCAGTTTAAGTTGCTCATTGGTATTTATCCAGCTCGTCTGTGTTCCTGACGACCAATACTTTGGCTTCCTCTGCTGTGCCGTTTAGCTTGATGAACACTTGACAGTTTGTAGTCCATGTGTTTTGATTTTGTTTCTGTTTCTTCATGTGGTTTGATTTTCTGGCGATGTAGGCATTTCGTTTATGAGTGTCCTTCCTTGTTTCAACAGAGCAGTTTTGTGTTTTCTGTTTACAAACCTTACTATGATGGCTGGTTTGTCGTTAGCATTTGTTCAGGGCAGAGGGTGCCATGCCTCGATGTTGGCACAGTCCACTGTTGAATGAGCATCCATCTCTCCGGGTTCCCCCCCATCGTCTGCGGCCACCGCCCGAGCGCATGACCGGGGTTTAATCTGAAGCCTTGTAACGATCATGTTGTTTCTCCTGGTATAAACTGCTCAAAGTCCTCCACTCCTCTCCAGTAGGCGATCCGCCTGTCTTTCTCCGCATTGAGTAGCCTGAGCGACTTTACCTCCTCCACCAGGTCCAGGATATTCTTCTGCTATTGTCTAACAGCAGAGACCTCCTCCGCCAGAAAGTTTAATGACTTTTTAATATCATCGACTTCCTCGATTAGTTAGTTCTTATTTGGTCACATTAGTATCGCTGGATGTTTCCACCACAACAGCTGTTAGCTCGCCAGCCACTAACTTGAGCTCGTTCAGTCCAAAAAACGAAGTCTCAAACCAGGCAGGAGTCAAACCGATGGTTTCAGCAGATAGTCCGATGTCCGTAATCCCAAATTCCGATGTCGTAAAGCCAAAAATAATCAATAATCCAAGCACCAAAACTAACAGCAAACTCACAACAAAAAGACGTTCAAACTAGTATGCTATTGCTACTGCGGCTGCTCTGATTGGTCGCCCTAATCTCGCGATATTTTTCGCACGAGATCTTGAGATGGCGTTTTGCTGTTTCCGGCTTCGGCAGGTAGATCCATAATAGATCCATGATCGAGACTAATTTATAATAGATTCATGATCAAGACGGGTTTCGAAACGTCACGTGATCGGTACCAAACCCAGACAGATTAAGTCTCCATTAATGAATGAAACTATTAAAATGTTCAAAAAACTAACTGTAGCATAGGGTAAGACCAATGTCATCAAGTCACATAGTTAATAATGATATGAAATAGTCACCATATCCTACAAGAACTAAATTAATAGCAGTTTGATTTGAAACAATGATACATGGGGGCAATGCAGGCTTCTACCAGCAGATGCCAATGTAGAGCAAACAGGTTTTGAAACGTTTCAAAACGTTTCAAAGCAATGGTATAAAAGTATTAATAAGATCAGAAAGATAAAGGAAAATATAGTGCACTAGAAAAGGTCTGCAGTCCTGAAATTACTGCCTGCAAACCTGCAGATACACCTTTCTCATCCCCTGTGCTTGATTAGCTCATTCCTGGAAGGTATAGTCAGCCATACTGATTGTAAACAACTGACAATGTAAACTTTTCAAATAGTATGCAAGTGATCTGTGATTTCTGTTCATGGTTCAGCCTTCATTGACATGAATTCTGATGTATATCAGCATTATATCATATTGCTGCTGTATATAAATCCGCTGAGTGCATCTGTCACCCTAAAACTACATCAATAATTCATAACCATCATAACAGCTCTCAGTGCAGATCAATCAGACAGCCTACAAATGACATATTAAAATTTCTGTCAATTACATGCAATTTTAGTACAAGGGTAAGAACATTTACACAACTGCAACAAAAACAAAAGCACAAAACCAATTTCTCTCAAAACCACCTTTATTCTCAAGAGCCGATTCACATTAGCTGCAATCATCGTCAGTCATGAGCATTAAAATAATTTCCTCCCAAAGTCCTCCACGTTCATGTCAAAGCACTGCCCAGAGTCGGACAATGCATTACTGGACAATGTTTCAGGTAAATGCCGGGTGCAAGACAGCAAATTTGCAACAGAATTTTCTCATCTTCTGTTTTGCTGCCACAGATTCACTCCTACACCTACGCAACCCTTACCTCACTCCCTTTCTCTCCATGACGGTTTTCCAGTACGTGTTAAACAGAGGAGTTGAACAAGAATACACTCAAACACACAAGGAGAGAAATCTGTGTTGACGGTGGATGACTTTTTCTCTGACGCTGGTTACACTTTGACCTTAAAGAGTAACTAAACCCCCAAACCCCTTTTTTTTCAGCTGAAATTAATGTATATTGGGTATTAAGTTGTGTCTGTGATGATTCCTGTTCCAAATCCTGACATTTAGTATAAATTAATTTGACTTTTTTATTGATTATTTTTCTTTTCATATTGTAAATATTCTTTGCGACTGCTCTCCAATGGTTTAAACGCATGGAGGCGGGAATGCGTTAATTCCTATGAAAGCTTCTCAGTGGTACACGAAGCCTCTAAAATTTGTCAGTCGAGATATAAAATTTACCTCAATCTTCTCCATCATGGTGCCCATAGAGCAAGCACACTGCAAAGTCTTTCAGCAGCTAACCTTAGGTTTAGCCTGCTAACTTGAATGGGGATGAAATAATTTACTGTTGAGGCTCTTCTAGACTTTTGAAATGTTATTGGACTAAAAGAATCCATCTTCTATAGTAAAATGAGTCGGGGAATGTGGAGAATCTGGCATAAAAAAAAATGCATCCGCTGATTTACTTAATTCTTCATAATGTAGGTCTGTGGGAAAAGTCCTTGGCATCACAAGATGGACACTAAAATTGTAATTTTATTTTTAATTTTTTTTTTTTATGATGGTTTGATTCTTAAACGGCTTCAATGAAAGTTTTACAAATACAAAACCCACCATGGCTCAAAAATTCAGAATAGAAAGATTTACAATTGACCTTATTTGCAGTTCGAGATTTCCTGTCAACAGTTTTATTAACGTATCTCATATAATGGTCTTTGGGGAAAATACTTTGTGGGCCGTAGGGGATTTTTTGCTGCAATACTACAAGTGGCCAGTGAGAAATTACTGCAAGGGGAAGCAGCTTTCCTTGGGGCCTGGTTAGTGCTTGTTGCTCCAGGAGCTGTCATTACTGTTTTGCAAACAGCGGCCTGCATATCTTGTCATCTACAACAACGCAGTCCCTGACTGCTTATGTTGTCAACTACGACGCAGATCCCTAATTGGCCCGAATGGATTGTAATTTCTAGAAAAAGTTTGGGGCAGCTGTGAGTCCAGGCTGATACAGAGTGAAACAGAATATCGAGCACACTTCGTCAGGATGATCTTATGAGGCTACGACACTGTTCCTGTGGGTACTTCTTTTTTTAATTTCTGGGACCGAGGCACTTAAGCCATAATTCTGGGGTTTCGTTACTCTTTAAATGTATTTAGCTGTGCTGCTTTATACTGACAGTGAATTCCAGCTACAGTTATCTTTTAAATAGTGGAACTAATGCTGCATTAATATTTTTTTTTATGATTCATAATGTCTTGCTCATAGTACTTTTGCAGAGATGTGGAAATGGATTTGAGAGCAAGATACTGTATTTTTTTTTACGCTATGCAAAACAATATGTTCATATTATGCGAACAACATCCGTAAAAAAAATCTGCAGTCTGAAAATATACATCCTTTTTCCTTTGTACTGTAAAATAGCTTTTCTCTCTTGCTAATGGTTTGTAACTGAGTAACCTTAAAAGCAACAACTCGTGGGAGAGGTAACAGCGTGCTGACACCTTTTCAGGAACAGTAAACATCATCTGAACCAGCAGGCAGCATTGACTATGTTTACATGCACCAACAGCTCTGTGCATACTATAATTCAAGTAATTATGGTTATGAGTGCAACGTGTAAAAATCTAACATATTCTAACGGCCATTAAACTCCAGTTTGTACATAACCTACAAAACACAAACGTTTGCATCATAAACTACTAAGAAGTTAACTTTCGGGATACTTACTCTATTTTATATTTTGATGTTATTTGGGCTTTAAGCAACAAAATTTAATGTGAATAATGAGTCCAATGTAGTGTGAAGGTGTTACTTGTGGTGAGGAGCCCGCGTAGAATCCCCAAAAGCTCAACAGCTCTACTGAGCATTTTACCATCTTTCAGCTCATTGTTTTGGTTTCATAGCAAACAACATTGCTGTTTTTTTGTCTCACAATCTCATCAACTCTTTAAACAGGCAGCTGATTTCAGGTTTATCAACTAAGCGCTACCTCCACCCCAACAGAGGTCATACAGACGAGTTAGCGGATAGCTGGTGAACACACTGAAGCACTTACAGCAGCAGCTTAAAAGCCAGATATTTTTCTCAGAACAGAGACTGAGCCAATACAGACTTACATTCATCAGGTCACCAGAAATGCAACTTAAACAAAGTAATGCTTGCTCCTTGTCTGCAGGTGTGCAAGTGGCAATAGCTAATATTTTAGCTATGTCAACTTTATAAGGCCATGTCTTGTCAAATGATCGCAATTTTTTCAGTATGTTATGAAGTGCTGCCACCAATCAACTAAAAGTGATCGTTTTGAGGTTAAGAAGTTTATTTAATGGTGAGGTAAGGTTTAGGTCGCTGTGCTATGAAAAAAAACAAGAAAAAAAACCCAAAACAAACTCAACCTGATTGAGATGAGATGAAATGTTATGACTAAAGGAGACGGCCCTAATATCTGGCTTATTAACTTTTTTGAATAGGAAGTTTTTTCAAGTTTGTAAGTAAAATTATAAATTTTGGTTTTCTTTTGCACAAGATATGGTGAGTTCCTTAGTATACACCTTAAGGGAAATAGCAAGGTTATGAACTGACTATTTACTCTGTCCTAGAAAACTTTCAGAATGCAATCTGTTTCATTTTGGAGTGAGCCTTGTGACTCACCTGAAAAACCACTAACCTTGAAAGTTCATATTTTTACTATGAGGAACCCAGGGCTGGCTGCACAGACTGTCAAACTTCGGATTTGAGAATGATTTAACTTCAGTCACATTTAAGACTAATGCCAATGTCCTCAATTTCACAAAACCGTCTAATCTTAACAATCTTTAAACATGCGCTCAGATGTACGTCAACCATAATTTTACACTCATTGCCCAGAAGACTGAAGGGAGAGTTCTTGGTACAAATAATCCTCTTGTTTTTACCAAAGGAAATTGCTGAAAATATCCCACAACCATTTGCAATACCTTAAGAAGAGCTAAAGGAAAGATCACTGGACACATGTCAAAGAAATTATGCTCAATATACCAAGTAGTGGGTTGGGGACATTACAGAGTTAGTGGGTCAAGAGGGACACAGACATAATTGTTACCATAAAAGCTCTTTTTGCTCTGAAATATCCGAGCTAACTTTAGGCTTGTAGTTTAGCTAATCTTAGTTTTAGGTAAACAATAAGAATTTAATGTATAGCTATGCCACTCTCAGCCAAAAAGCTCTAATAAACCCTTTCAACAACCCAATGTCAAACAGGCAAAGTTAGTGATGAACTGGCAAAAAAGCTGAATATCCTGTAGATCAAGAGTTTGATATTTTCCTTAAAAAATGGTAGACTAGAGCTCAAAGGAGTTAAGATATTGGACAATAAGATGGTCAGAAGCAAGACTCCAAGTGAATGCAAGTGCTACTCTGTTCCTGCTAGTTGAGCAAATGTGCATAGTTTTGCCAACACATTAGCCACAACAACCTACCAACTCTACGTCAACGTAGTATGTCTGTCAACTTGCTGTAAAGTTCTGTCCCTTAGTCTCAGAAAAAAAGTCAACTAATGCAACTTTGAAATGACTCCATTTTTATTTTGTGCAACTCTCATTGTGGCCCTTAACCTGTGCAGGAACCCTGAAATATAGTTCCAGATTTGGTTCCTCGGTCATACTTTGTCTCTACTCCTGAGGTAGTATGTGTTGAAGGTCCAGCAGCTATCAGGGTGGAGTTTAAGTACTGATGCCGCAGACGGGTCAAGTACCAGAGGTGTGGACTCGAGTCAGACTAGAGTCACATATTTCATGAGTTTAGACTTGACAAAAAAAAATTTTAAAAAAAGAAAGACTTGCAACTCCACTCGGTCTTTAGCACCAATGATTTACGACTTGAGCCTTTTGACCTTAGAATACTTGATACCTTCCCCCGAGCCCAAAGATTAAAAAGTTTGTTATTTAAAAACTGTGCCATGAATCATTTAAATCCCCTTCATTTCCTGAGACTTTAACCCTAATCCATTCCAGCAAGTCGATACAAACGTTCCCAAATTATCCACTTTGTTGAAACCAATTCAGTAGGATCCAATCATGTTGCAGGAGAGAACCATGATGTAATAACAGTACTGAGTACTAGTGGGAAAAAAATGATACCACTGACTAAGTCATTCATGTACAAAAGCTAAGTGTTAGTCAACAAATACTAATTAAGGTATGCAAAACACACGGGTATAAAATTACAGATGGAGATGCAACAACTTCCAACAAACTAATATGCAAATTTTAATAAGGACTTTGGACTTGACACAGGACTTCTCCGTCTCTACTTGGGACTTGTTGGAACTTGATTTGGGACTTGCCTATCTTGACTTGGGGCTTGATTCTAGACTCGCCTGTCTTGTTTTGGTACTTGATTTGGGACTTGACAGTCTTGATTTGATACTTGACTTGGGACTTGCCTGTCTTGACTTGGGTCTTGTGTGCAAACACTGGAGACATACTTGTGACTTGCAAAACAATGACCTGGTCCTACCTCTGTCAAGAACAAGCTTCCAAACTGCTACAGAACACGACCAAGCGACCAAGCAACACTTGTTGCTAGAACAGCATGGGGCTTAGCATGGGAATTTCTTTCCATGTTGTTGATGCAGCCGAATTTCTGAGACTAGCTGAAAAGTCTATAAAGTTCAATAAAGAGGTAAGAGTAAGCACAAGTTTTGTTTCAATGCACATCCACCAGTCATAGGAGTACATTACAAAAGACAACCAGATAATGGTGTTGTCATCTCATTGCATTAAGAAATTAAGTCTCAAACAAAGTCATACTTTTTTATTCCTTTTAATACTTTTTAGGACTAATTTGCCAATGTAAGATGCAAGTCTAATCCTCACAGTTCTTCAGATGCAAACACAAATGCAACAAAGGGATCTTTAAGTCCTCATTCAGTTCCTGAGTTCAGTTCCTGGGAGTATTCGGTTGAAAAGGGCCATTAGACAAGCCTAAGAATTAAGACTGACCTAAGTCTATAGATTGGTCTACAATATGTGCAACCAGCCCCGAATGTGACAACTGACCAGATATATCTTCCCCTCTTTGTTCATCTAGTCACTGCTTGTGGTAACTGACATTCACACATTCTTCTTATTCAGTGTGTCTATCAAGCATAAACAACAGTGAGTAGTAACTAATGGGACATCTGTTTTGATCTTTGTTATGTTTTGTCTACCAGGACTACTCTGTTAACTGGTTTACCAGTGGCACCAGGCAGGCTCAGTCACGGCTATCAAAGGTTCCTGCAAACACCCTGACATAGAGATGACCTCAACAGGACAATGGACAACAGGGGTGCATGTAAACGTGGCCAATGTTACTTTTCCAAATGGCTCTGGCTCAGCATGGCCCAGCCCTATTTGTCAACTGGGTCCGCCTGAGCCCGGGTGCCAGCTCCCCCATCAATCTCTCTCCCTCTGATTGTCTGTGCATTTTTATTTTTTTAGTCTGTACAGTTTGCGAGGTGTGTGTGTGAGGTCCGGGTCATTCAAACACTGCAGCAAGTCTATTGCTTTGATAAAAGGCATCACTTCACAGAAAAGAGGGGGGAAAAAAACACAAGCTGCTTTGAGGAGTAGTGTGAAGCTTGAGAAAGCGAGATATACAGAGCAAATGTTTGTCACATTGCAAACAACAATACCAGGGAGGCTTTTAGAACGACAACAAAAAAAAGACATACCGGCTAAAGTAAAAGAAAGGAAAGAGCGCTACGTTTTCACAATCTCACCAGCTTTCTCAGTGTACCGTGCTGATGATGAATCATACTGTTTTGGGTCAGCCAATGTTCACTTGGCCTCCAAATCCCACCGGTTGGTCACAGTGGTGGGGTCCGACCCATATGTTTTCGAGGCACATGCATATATGTGCATGTGTACAGTATGTGTACAGGTTGACGTTTGTACTGTATCTGCATGTTTGTGTGTTAGTGTATACGCATGCCATCATAAGAAGGTGGTGGGCTGTTATACAAACAGATAATGTTCATTTCTGCATGTTAATAACAATAAAGTTCAACCAGCCATTTCCCCGACCCACAATAGCACCATGACGTCACTATTTCAACATACCCCATATTCAGGGAGTTGTGAGAAAAAAAAGACGGTTAAAATCATTGTATGTGGGACTTGTGAGGCAACATGGCCGAGATGAAACACATTAAAACTCATACCGGTTGCACTGTAGAAGCTGCAAATGTGGACTAAAACACGAGTCCGAGGGACGACTCTGTGCGAGTGGCATGCACTAGATAGCATAACCAGTCAAGCCCAGCAGGGATACAATAAGGAGGGCATCATTCACTTGATTTTGGCACAGCATGTGGCATTGTCACACAAAAAACGAGTACTCTATGATTGTCTTTTCCTGACATCAGTGTCATTATGTGCTTTAGTTAGTCCTGACCAGTCTCTGGCAATATGGAACAGGCTCATTTCAATGCTACTGCTGCGTTCCTGTCAATGTCGGAAGTTTGAATCAACAATGGGTGGTTTGAAATTACAACCATAGTGTGTTTGCATGGTTGGTTGTAAAAATGAGGCCAAAAATACATGGACACAAGCAAGGTTTCTTTCACCAAAATACTGTTTTTTTTTCTTTCCAAATGCAGCTGCGACAGAGTATTAGGGCCATGGATCGATGTACTTATGCCATTCTAAATACTGGATTATAAATAATGCATCTGTTAAGGACTGCAATAAACTAATTTTTTGACTAATTTGATGATCATCAAATTGCATATTTTGTTGAACCAATCCTCCAAACTCCAAAAAGATATTCTCTTTGCTACAACATAAGACATAGAATAAATAACAAATACTAACAAATAAGAAGTCGCAGAGCTTGGATGGTTGTGGCTCAGGAGGTAGAGCGCTTGGTCGTCTACCAATCGGAAGTGTCAGTCATTCATATCTTGAGCAAGATACTGAACCCCAAATTACTTCCAAATGTATGGTCGCCATGGTTACCAATGTATGAATGTGTGCGTAAATGGCTGAATGGTGCTTATGTTGTAAAGCACTTTGAGTAGTTGCTTAGATTATATATAAATATCTTAGTTACTATATAAATGCTGTTGGAGCGCTGCAACCAAAAAGCGTTTTGGTTAAAATGAATAAACGTTACATATGAACATTATAGTCTCTTAATATAAACTAAAATATGATTTGTCTATTCCATTAGCATTAACTCCTCAATTCAGCATCATTAATACTCATGAAGAAGCTCTTTAGAATGGGTTTTGCTTGATATAAATGACCAGATTTTTTAATTTGAAATTTTCTACAAACGTGAACATACATGTCAAAGGCAAAGCTACGTGGTGTACTTCAATAAATGTATAAAATCCGTCTCTTATATTACTTATTTAGGTGTCAAATTCTTTACATTCATTTGGCAGATGCTTTTTACTCACATTTCCAAAATAAATCTTATAAATTTGACTATTTTCCCAAAATACCATCCCCTTTCTTTTTATGAGGTTTTTTTTTTCTTCTGCAATGGCCCTAATATCCTGACTTAACGCAACGCCTAAAGTGGTCCATGATATTTAGCAAAGTTTGCCAGCCTTCACAATTCAAACCTTCATGTTTAGCTCCTTACAACAAAGGCGGGTATTGGGCAGAATTATGGTCGTACTTAACTGAAAAATGAACTCTTGTTTTGAGGATTATAAACAGTATTGTTGTGTAGTGTTAACAGAGTATGCTGCTGGATAGATGTGCCGTCAAATAACGCCATCTCAGAAAAGTTAATGTTGCCAAATCTTGCCCAGGTTTCTTTCTTTGCCTCGAGTTCCTACTCTGCAAAATTCAAATTCTTCCGACATTTCTAGAACGCCGCATTGCGACTTGTGTTGTGTGGCTACCCCTATGTGCGACTTACAAAGGCCTGTGAGCTGTCGACCATTAGAGTAAGTGTTGCTGTTCGTGGGTCAGGTCATAGTATGATGGTGCGGCACTGAACAGTTCATACACTCACCAGATGGGTGACTGACTATATGCCAGTTAATATACCAACAAATAGGTCTGATAAAGTCGAGCAGGTGGGGGGAAAGGGCTAACGGATCACTACCAACGTCTTATTATGTGTGTCAGGTGAGCAGCCATCTTGAGTTTTTCAACATAAAGGAAGGAAAATACAACATCTGCATGGTTTCTAATGAATGAACAAGTGTTGATAAAATCACCATTATGCAAACTGTACAATCATCAACACAAAAAAAAAAAACTAGAGTAAAATCCGAGGTGAGAGGTTATATCCACAACATTAACAACAACAAAACAAAAAAAAAAAAGAAAAAAAAGAGCAAAATGCTATTCACATGTACCCGCACTGTAAGGAATGGTTCCATCCAAAACTAGACCAGAGAGCTACTCCTAAACTATGGAATGAAGTGACACTCAGTAGTGCTAATAGAAAGTTCATTGTGACGGGCCTTCTGCTGGTTCCACCCCTGAGACCACCAGGGTGCCCAGGCGCTGACGTATGCACACACATACTTACACACACACATACATGCACACACACACATACACTAAAATCCATTGGTCAGTCCTCGAAGACCTCCAGGAAGAGAGGAGGGAATAGCTCGGTGGGACACTCCACTTTCATGTGAAGGAATCGGCTGGCGTGGCAGGCGCCGATCATCCGCAGGTCCGTCACCTTCATTAGCAGCTTGGGCCAGAAATGCGCCAATTTGTGTTTGCGGTAGTTGATGTAATGTTCAAAGGCCAGCAGGAACTCTTCTTGGCAGCGTTCGATGCGCTCCACGCTACTCAGGCCCGGCCGATCTGATGACAAGAAGACGTGAATCAGTATCTCAGTTAGCAGAGGTGGGACCAAGTCGTTGTTTTACATGTCACAAGTAAGTCTCGAGTCTTTGCATTTAAGTCCCATATCATGACAGGCAAGTCCCAAGTCAAGACTCATTAAACTTTGAGTGTCGAGTTCTAAACAAGCTATTGTGTGTTAAGCAAGTCTCGTGACATTTTTAACAACAGTGTGATCATTAAAACCCCAAGAAATCCTTAAAAAAAATCCACCCATTTTTTAAAAACTTTTTTTAATACAAATTATTGGTGGTTGGTGCGTCTCCTTCTTTAATGTTAAACCTACGCATTTTGCACACAGCAATACGTTTTTGCTGACCACCACATAGTTTTTGTACCCAAATGAAATTATCTTCTGTATCTTTTTTTTCCAACTGGTGCTCAGTAACATAACATTCGTTTTTCTGTGTTCTCTTCTACAACTTGATTGGATGCTGTCGGATTGTCAACAAAGTGGATCTGGAGAATTAACTGTTGTCTTTCTGGGAACAAATAGAATTAATAGTTAGTTGATTCAGGAGATGAATTTATTCGTGGCACAGTTTATAAATAACATACATTTTCACGCAATACTCTGTTAAGAGGTCATGTCATTTCACGTATTTCTGTGAGACTGTGTTGGTTTGTCAGGGTTAAAGCATAACATGGCTCTTACAGATTAGACCATTATTTCCATTATTAATAACACTGTGCTAACATGTTAATAGGTTGGCTGCAAATGCTGCAACATGGCTAGTCATAGTTAGTCCAATGGTGCAAGAAACACAAGCAGCCAGTAAAAAAAAAACGACAAAACAAAACAAAACAAACTAAGAAACTTAACTTATTTGTAGAAAAAAAGGTGATTAGTAAAACTATCACCCAAATGGTCTGTTGTGAACTTTATACCTATCTAGAGTTAAAAAATGATTACACAATACGATACAATCTTTTTCTACATTCAACGTAATGTTTCATTTCAGAGGCTTTTCTAATAAAAATGGTAAATAATTTCATTTTTTAAAATAAAGTTTTCGACAAAAAATGTCAACAACTTTAAAGACAGTTATTAAAGCTCGAAGTGCCATTTTTCAATCAAGCCTTTTTGCCTCAGAAATGTTGTATTGATTAAACTCTAGTGGCTACTGTAGAAGACAAGACAGATGGGCAGGTTCACCCCGTGTCATGTCTACATGTACAACACACAGCAGAACAGTATTGATCTTCAATGAGATGCAGAGCGTCACACAGAGAAATGGTGCTGGAGCCAAAACCAAGCGAGCTGGGCAAAGCTCCCCAAAATGATTATGGTGATTAATCGACTGAACTGTGGCTTGTATGGATTTCATGTAAAAAACAAAACAAAAACTGTTCGCACAATCTGTGCAGGAGGGAACAAAGCATTACTGAAAAGACGACATTGCTTTTGAAACAGCAGGACAAGTGACCTTTTAGGATTCATTTTGTTGTATTTTTGTGTGTATAATGCCATTAAAAAACTACTGCTTCACTGGTCTCTCAGATAAGACTAATAAAAAATGCTTTGGGACGTTGGAAAATGGTTTCCAGTAATGTAAAGAATAACAGGCTAAAATAAGAAGCCTCTTAATGAGCTCATGTATGCCTGCGTGATGAGAGTCCCGACACTTGTTACTTACCAGATGAAAGCAGGATGACGGCCTGTAGAAGAGCCACCTCAGAGTCATCCAAGTTAAAGGAGGACAGCGACACGCCAAGGTCGAAGATGGCATCCGATACTACGCCTAAGCCACCATTCTTAAGCTGCCCTCGCGTGACTGCCATCTCGCCATTGAGCGTGAGGGTTTCGCTCTCCGGATCATAGCGAACAGCAGCTCGCAGTGACATGATCTCCATGCAACAGCCTTTTAACAGGATGATCTGGTCTTCACAAGGCAGCTGATTAAAAAGAGAAAGAAATCATTAGTAGAAGATCGTTAGTAGAAGAAAACAGGTAATGTAGTAATAGCGTGCGCTTATTTAAAAAAAATTAAATAAATACTGTTTAAAAAAGTAAATGATGGCACAAACTTTGAGCATTAAATTCTCTAAACATTTACAATTATTCTCTGAAATCTAGCATGAAGCAGCAACTACATGTAGCAACATAATTCTTATATATAAATACATAAATAAAGTCAAGCTATTAAATGATCTGCAGCAGATGATGCTAACTTTGTGAGTTGACATAGTTGCTCTAAAAATAAAGCTGATCTTTTTTTGGTTTACTGATCTGTAGTACTGTAGAATTTCTAGATTTTCTCAGAGAAAGAACTGCGTAATTTGGCTCTTACTACATGTAAAATAAAAACAGTATTCACTTTGTACATTACCATTTAAATAATGGCTAACAGTGGCTAAGCTGAAGATGTAAAAGGGCAATTTGGATACAGGAAATCATAAAATCAAACATGCAGTATATCAATAATAAATCAGTGATGATATTTAATTATGTGCAGTTTTTATAAAATACTGTTAATACATTATAAACAACTAGATAAAATAACTTTAACTTATTTTCCCTATAAGTACCAGTAATTACACACTTCTTTAAAGAATACTTTCAAGAGATAATGGAAAATATATTAGACATGCAAAAAAAAAAGTTTTTTTTGCTTTCTTGGTGGATTTGACACCTTGTTTGCCATCTGTAAGTATTTACTCTAAATTACAATCTTAAAGACATTAGATGCGCACATTTTTCTGCATTCTTTTAATGTTTTATTCTAGTATGTTTTATTTTGAAATGGTTTTGTTGTTCTGTTTTAGAGTGCTTTGTAACTTTACTTAAAGAGTGGTATACAGTCTTATTAGAATTTGAGGTCTACATTGAACATATAATTGAGATTTTAAGAACTTAATATTTTAATTTTTTTGGATTTCATGTTACTTTTTTGCCGGACCGCAGAGGCAAGACCAGCCCTGTAAAGGCATTAGTTTGTCTGTGTGTCTGACGTATGAGTGATAAAGTTTCACTATTGGTTGGAGTGACAGATGATGCAAGTGTTGATGCCGTTGACAGTCAGTCATTTTCTGTTGCCAATTACCTAGCCAGCCGCTACATCAGTAAAATGTGACAACTTCATGCTGCATCCACATACTCCTGTCTCAGTGCAGAAAACCACAGTGCTATCATCAGATCCTGTCGTCACATTAACATTGTGTAACATAATTCGCTATTTAACCCTGGCCAAAAGGGCATTTTAGGACGTTAGAAAGCGAGGTTCAACATCAATCAACATCATCAGCATCAGTTTTTTTGAAGTACAGTCATGTCTGCATGAAACACAAACCTTAAAAGTATGAGAGATTTTATTAAATATTACGTTTTAAGATATCAGAACAGGTGCTGCCACCTCAGAAACAACCCGTGACTAGAGGTTGACCAATTAATTGGTCTGGCTGATTCATTCACCTGTTTTATAAACTATTGACATCAGCAGAATTCGGCTCTGATAGTGGCTGCGCAGCCTCAACCAGAGCTGAGGAGGAGACGGGGGTCGTGTTAAATGATCTGTGGGTACAGCTCGAAAGAGGGCAGTTCTCTTTTATTGTGAAGGTGTGTCTAAGGGTATTGTTTTTCATTTTAAAATGTTTTTACATAATTGTTTGGCTGGTCAACAAAAGCAGGGCAAACTGTGACTGAATAAATGCCGCTGCTTCCTGTTTCAAACTAAAAGCGCTCTAGCGTTTGACCTAGTCTGGTTGGCTGACATTCATGGTGCCAATATATCTGTGATAAGCCAACAATAGCCACGTTCATTGGCGGCTTCACTGTAAATCCACTGTAACGTGACTGCAGAATTAGAAACTCAGGTTTCAGCTTTTCCTCGAATGCCGCTGTGCCGGCAGAGGAGGCGCTAGAACTTTCTACAACTATGTCTATCTACATTTTGTTAAACGTTGTCACTTACCTCACAAAACATAGGCAGTTTTTTGGCAAAGTCCACCACTCGGGTTATGGCAGGGGTGATAATTTTTGTAAACTGACTGAAGGCTTCTATATCCACTTTGTTTCCTTCAGGTGTATTGACCATGGACGCTTGACCAATATCCTCTTGCTGAAAGAAAAAAGAGGGAAGGTCGATGTATGAATAGTCTTCAAGTTTGAATAAAAAAATAAAACAGCATGTAGACACTTTTCTACTATCGAGTATTACAGTATTGATCTTAGCATCACATATGAAACGAGTTCAAGTTTAAGACGAGAAGCATTCACGGTCAAATACGACAATGAGACAGCTTGAAAGCAAGTGAAGCGTTTGACTTTTGAGTTGACAATATTTCGCCATGATGTGAATGAGGGCGCATCACTACTGACATGTAGCACTCATATATCTATTGCACTTCATTAAATGTGTTAAGCATGTAACACTGCATCAAGCACATGTTGAAAAGGCATTTAATCACTTTTGAAATTATTATGTGTCCTTACCTTAGTTTCCTTCACCCCCGCTGCACTCTGGTCAGAAGTATAGAATAAATTACATGTTATTTCATTAAGAAGCATAGCTTCCTCGACCTGTTGGATAATCAACAGGAATCGTGAAGTTTCAATGAAGAACCCGTGTCAAGCCAACTAAAAAGAAAACAAGTTAAAACTGAAGACAGATGAAAGAGTGTGCAGATAGAAAACAGGTGAATACAGAAATCCAAGATGGGTTTCTATGGTAAGATTCAGACTCAGGGCCATGACTTCAAACAGGTCCTCAGAAGCACTCGACGACACAGAAATTCACTATTTTATCCGAAAACGTGGACGACTATTTAAGCGAAACCGAGCCGTGATTGGACATCTATACGATTTAAATCAATCATAACTTCAGTTGATCAGTTTTTAGAGATTTTTTTGCACATTATACAAAATGTTTCCAAAAGTACTACTTAAGAACAGTTTTACTAAAAATCACCAACTAATGTGATGAAAGTGCCAAAATTAGATCTCGCAAAATGCGCGTTTATTGACTCATGGAAAGCGACTTTTACGGAGATCGAAACAAATTTCATTGATCAAGTCTTCGGAAATTCATGACCAACGAGATCCTAAAAAAAAAAAAAAAAAATTAATTCAGTTTTGTGCTTCTTTCTGATCATACCACAGAAACCCAAGTCAACAGCTGAAACGGACTTTCAATCTGGAGAGAGCGATTAGACTTTACAGAAAAGAAAAGCAAAATTAGTCATAAAAGGGTAAAGTATGAAATTAAAAGCTACAAACAGAAAGAGAGAAAAATGAAACAGCACAAAAGAAGCAAGTTATTAGTATTAGCGATTAAAGATCATTGCACAAAAACAAGACAAGAATAAGATGTTCCATTATAAATAAGTGCTGCTGCGTTGAGGAACACACTTTTCACCATCGTCCAGCTAATTCTCCCCACTCTACAAGGAGATACAAAAAAACACATGGACATATTAACACAGGGAACAGAGGAACAGTGGTTTTGGTGGAAGTGGAGGAGACAGGGGGCATGATGTGTACAGGGTCTGTGAGGGGTGGGAGGGGAGGTGAGGGTGGGGGTCGGGGGTGAGTGGGTAATCGATACAATGAGGGCTGTGGTGAGGAGGGAGGGAGGAGATCTCACCAGGAATTTCCGCTTCTGCTTCCAGTGGTTGCCCTGCGCGTTCGTGGCCATATGGGCCTCAGTCACCATACGGATGAGGTCCCACTCCTCCTGGGTGGGCTCCTGTCGATCCCACACTGTCTTCTGCAGTTCCTCCTTCCGGCGGCGCTCCCGGTTCTCCTCGATTAACTTCCGCTTGGCCAGCCTCTTGCTGTCGTCCAAAACCACTGTGGGAAAAGGAGGGTGAGAGGGGCAAAAGAAAGAAAAGGGAGACAATGACAGTGGATGAGAGGAGGAAGGAAAGTATGATGAATAGGTGACATGGGTGAAAATACTGGGCAATGCTGCTTAAATTACAATCCTAAAATACTCTTAAAGCATGATATTTATTGATAGTCAATCAGCATAATAATCCTTTAACAATATAGTAGACACAAAAGACACAAGAAGCTCTTTACTTCTTTCTAGGAGGCTTTGAAATGCTTTGACTGCTGCGTCCAACCAGCAACCGCCAAAAACTGCAGTTTCTCGAATGGCCACTTGAGGCTGAATCCAAGAATGAGTCAATCCCTACAGACCTCTTTGTTAAAATATCCAACTTTACAACAGAAATAAACATATTTGGCCTGATACAAAAAAAAGATTTTCTGCTAATTTCCACAGTCATGACAACTGTGCGGGGTCAAATTTGTATGTAACTCCCCTGTTTAAATTTTATAAAGGCTAAACATTACTCATAATAAAGAATCTGGCCACTTTAGGTGACAAGTGGGAGTTATCTATTTACAAGTTGCTCCCATGGTATCAATGTTGTTTAGGTAACGTAATCATGGTCATCTCTATTTCAGTATGTCTGTAGCTCATGAAAGTTACTTTTGACATTTTGGTTGCATAAAAAAAGAGTTTTTTTCCCCAGTAAGTATATTTTGTTTTAGTAGTTTTTAAGCCTCTTTTTCGCCAGCAAAAATTAGAATTAGAATAATCACAGTTAACCATAGTTGCAAATTACCAAGAAAGTGTCAGCATGCCTTTATGAACTGCTTAAAACACTCCTGTAGCACAATGCTTCACCCCTCTGTTCATCCATTTGAACAATGATGAATCTAATGACTGTTGTCATTATAAATCCATCTGCCAATTATTCCCCTGTATTGATTAGTTAATATCTTTGTCATGAAATTTCAGAAAATATTGATAAATGCGCATCAGTTTCCCAGCTGCTGGTTGTAACTTAGCAACAGTCCAAAGATATTCAGTTTAGTATTGTACGTAAGAGAAAAGCATCAAAAAATCAAAATATATGCCAATTAATTATCTGTTGATCAATTTATTGATAAATTGGCTAATTTGAGCTCTAAATTATGCAATTTGCACGGGATATAAATTTCAAGAAGCTAGTTTCATCTATGGTCTCAATGCAGGTTGATACATTAAACACATAAACTAACAAGCAAAAAAAAGTAGCCGCCACAGCATGTGGCTCTCTGTAAAACTTACAGTCGGTTGCCATTCCCACCACAATGCACTTCTTGAAGCGACATTCCTGGCACTGGTTCCTGGTCACTTTGTCGATGACACATTTTCCCTCGTACTTACAAGCGTAGGTCGGGTTGAGATTCTTCTGGATGGTCCGCCTGAAGAAACCCTTGAGAGCAGATAGGGAGGTGTCCAGAAAACCCTTGTTAACATGCACTAAAATGAGCTGAAACCCCCCCCAAAACAAAACAAAAACAAACGAAACAAGACTCGCTTGTGTTACCTTGCACCCTTCACAGGTAATGCAGCGATAGTGATAGCCTGTGGCTTTGTCCCCGCACACTACACATAGCTCATCCTTGTCCAGGTAACTTGGAATGTACCCTGGAGAGAAGAAAAAATGGTTAACATTATATTTTATTGGGGGAAAAAAGGTCACTGGATTTGTAGTCTGAAATATTTTCGGTAACTGCTGTGGTTTAATTCACTGGGGCATCTCACATACTTGTGTTTTCGACCAGATTTTAGTTGACGCTAACCTGAAATTAACTTTAATTTGAATTGTAATATCAGATTTTTTTCATTTTACATTTTATTTAAATGTAATGTTTTTTGCTTCTTTTTCTTTTCAGATAGAGAAAGTGAAAATGAAATTGTGGGGATCAAAGACAAACTATCTATATACTTTGTACAGTATATCAGCTGTTCCTTTGTGTCCATTCCTAACACATAGGTGCAAACAGGTTAAGTAATATAGCGGCCTCGAAAAGTCACATAAGCACAGTTAAAAGTAGGCTGATTCGTGTGTTAGCAGTTCTAATACTTGATTAGCACCGACATCTGCTTCTGGTTAACACCTGGCTCAATTTTGGGATTTGGCTTAATGAGTTCAGTGCTTTGACCCCATTGCAGATTCGGGGACTGGAGGTTAGCAAACTGATCAATACCTTTTTTCAGGGGGGTTGTTAAGAAAGCAATAATACATCTCGCATCAGCCTTCTGTTGCCTCTCCATCAATCAATAAGGAACCCCGCCTCAGTCAAATACTCTGAGCATCAGATGAGCCAAGTCCTGCCACTGCATGACGCCTTAAATCTTGGATTTATGATTAAATCCCAGACATTGATTGATTCATTGATCAAAGAGGAGTCAACACTTCTTACAAAAGAATATTAAAAACCCATATACCTCACACACAATCTACAAAGACGACCACAAAACAATAGAAACTACATCAGTCACTTTAACACTTAACCAAAAATACCCAAGAACTTGTAAACAATCCCAATCTGGATGTCATACCTTTTTTGTGCACCCCCTGCATCCACTGCAGGTGTGAGAAGTCAGGTTTGAACTCAGAGAAATACTCAGGCTGATGTTGGTAATGACTGAGAGGAATCTCCATGCTGCAAAACTCGCTCTTAAAAACAGGAGGTCCACCAGCGTATGAGCAAGAGTAGTGCTGGCTGGGCGGCCAAGCCTGCTCCATGCAGGGTGGATGATGCAGCGGCTGGGGGTCACAGTGTCCGTACCCGGGTCCCTCACCCGGGTACATGCAGTGTTCCCCGCCGCCCTGCACCGTGTAGCCTCCCACCCCAGTGTGAGGCATCTCGTACATGTCTGGTATGCAGTAGTTCATCATGGAGAGCCACAGCAGAGAACCATAAAAAGTTCTGTTTCAATTCCGACAACTTCCCATTCTCCAAAAAGAAAATTCTTCGCAGGATCCAAAAACAATAAGTCAGGTCCAAGAAAAAGCATCAAGCCATGTGAATGTGACTATCAGAAGTTTCTTGGTTTGGAAAAAAACTTTATAGAGGCTGACCCTACGTAGACGCACAAACGTTTCATCCACCAAGTCCACAGACCACAGACTGCACCTAGCAACTGCCCCACCCGCCACAACACGGCCGAATTGGGAAGCAGAGATTTATGACGACGTAGAGCTCTAATCTTACACTCCACAAATCCTCAATGTGCCACAGACAGTGGCGATGTCACAGATTAAGACCTCGCGTGTTGCACCTACATCTAACAACACCGACTAGAAAACAATTCCAAAGAAAGCGGAGAAAACTTCCAAGAAAACTCGGACTTATCTTTAAAATCTTTTTGACGAGGGTTCTCATATCATGTAAGAATTAGAAGTTCTCATCACCCTAATACCTTTCCTGACCCCTTAACCTTTAACCTTTGTGTATTAACCCCTTAACTTATCCTGTGGGTATTTTAAACAGAATCCGTAAATAAGCTCGCTTAGGTCAGTGCCATATAATTATTCCTGCCAGCTATTTAGTGAATGTTATGACACACACAGATTTTAAGAAGGGTTTTGTATTTTACACACATAACCCTGACTTTCCATCATTAAGACTGTACCTTGCATTTAACTGCTGGAAAGAATGCAACTTATTGAGAATAAAAAACACTTTTTTTTCCAAATAAATGATAAAGACCAGAATAAAAAGTAAACTGAATTTAGATAACTGAGAAATTTGAGAGAATAAATTATTATTTTAATACCAAACATGTAAATGGCCTATGTCTAGCTGTACGCACTAATGCTATATAAAATTAAAGTTCTACTTTTATTTTAAGAATTACAATAAAAAAACAATAAAAAAACAACAAACAAAGCCCACAAAAAAAACAATAAAGTTAAGTCTTTTCTATACTTCAGAAATACTTCATTAATCGACTGTTACTGTACCTTTGATGTTGAAATCTTACAAAATAAATGCTATAATTTTAAAAAGAATCAATACCGTTTCCCCACAGTGTAAGACATGTGAGCGACACACTGAGTGTCACATTGCGTGATCTGTTTCAGATAATACACCTATTATCCTGGACACTCGGCCATACTCATGCTATTGATTATTATTCTCAGCCATATTGATTAGGCTTCTTGCTCAATAAATATGGGATAAGCCTTATGGCGAGGATGCGTATCTGTTGGGATTCATAATGCCCTTTTCAATAATGTTTCGTCATATGTCCCCATCACAGGTTGCTCTGTAAAGGGGATCTAAGAAATGAAGTTACTGAAAAAAACACAAATACAAACACACAAAAATCTAACAGAAACAAAAAAGAAGAAGCTTCCAATTGTGTGTATTTACTGTTAACTTGAAGGTATGGATAATACTGCAGTTAGTACTGAACCAAACGTATTCATCTTGCCTGTTGATTGTGATTATTGTTAAAAATAATTTATATCATTGCTTTCACTTTCCATTTGCAGAAGTACTTTGTTTGACATTTTAATAGCTGATATTTATTCAATGGAATTAGTCAATGCTGTTATTCTGGGCAAAGATTGCACTTATACTGTGATGTAAAAAAATATTTGAAAACTACAGACAATATTACACAAAGTCTAATATTTGTACTGTTGGAGGAGATTTGCTAAGCATATTTATTGAAGGGACTTGTGGTTCATAGGTAGTCCATTATAGCTCCGTCTGATTTACAGACTAACTGCATCGTTCAGTATCTTTTTAAGATACATTAGGGAAAATAAACAAACTGAACATGCCTCCACTTACGTACAAGTACCAAGACATATGTAAAATCATATTGGTGACAAATAAAAAATAATACTGTGAAACAATGTTGGGTCCCAACATTTAATAAACACTGTAATTTGAGTCTTATTAAGGTGAAACTCTTTTTTCCAGCTTTACGGAGACAGCCCCAAACTGATCACAGAGAAGCAAAGAAATAATGATATACTAAGGAATATTATTAATAAATATTTATTAATGTCCAGCAGAGGTCTCGTCTGATGCTGTCTACTTATCAAGGAATCCAAAAGTAATGGTGGTCAGTTGTAAAGTTTATCTTAACACCTGCATTTCATTTTACATTTTAGACAAACTACACCACAGTTAGAGTAACTTTTCGCTCCTGCGGTCTTTTGTAAAGCTCCTTTAAGAAACAGAGTGGGCCAGATTTGATCACGCAATTGCCTGCGATCTTCTTAAGACGATCAAATACCAGAACACGGAATGTCTTGCTGGTTATTGGAGCAGCAACATGAACCCCTAACCCACCAACACAAAACGTGAACACATGGTGAAGTCTGAGCAAAGATGCGTGCAGTTTTGGCTTTAAAATCCCTGCTGCTTGTACTTATATGAACTCTCTGAAATGCAGCCAGTCTGCACGCTTCCCATCACGTCTTTCAGAAAAGACACAATCAATACGGCACTGTGCAGGATTATGAAGAAATACGGATAATCAGGGTTCTTGTGGACTTTTGACCACAAAAACAAGAGCTTGATCGTATTTCACAACATTGCTTTGATATGATCTATCTATATATATACAGTGGTAATACCCAACTTGGTAATGCTATATCACTAGGTATACAGTTAAACTGTAGTAAACATTTTCCTCCTGCCAAGGTTTTTAATCACTGTTCTCATACACAAAACCAAAAAAACCAACATCTTTAAAGCATACCAAAATAACCCCAAAGTGTTTTGCTGCCTCTAAACATTTTCATGTATTTAAAAAAAAAGTCTTAAAAATTAATGTTTCACATATTGTTGACCTCTGACCGACAGTTTCTTTGCATTTTAGCGGATGTTTTTTTTTGTTTTAACCATCCTGCTATTTAATAATGTAGTTACTCAGAGAAATGAACATGGAGTAACCCAGTTTTGACAAATATTACTGTGTGTATTTCCCCTTATTATTATAAAAACAAACTGTATATTTTGCCCAGATGTTTATTTTTCTCCACAGCCATTTAGTTCATTTTCAGCACGGGTGCTGATAATCCTGTAATGCAGCAAACCCTGAAACTAAAAGCCTGACAAACTGATTATGCGTACAGATATAATATGACACTTAAGGCGACTTAAACATACCATCTGACTCATGTTGAAGTGACAAGTCTGACTGTGGAGCATAGGCTGCTTAATCTCATTAGTTGCGGAGCACAAGATGATCTGAATGACAGCGTTTATGTTGTGTGGAGCGTGCATATTAAAGGCTGAGATGGGCCTGACAGCTCTATTAAAACTGAGGGCTACGGGCCATTATAAAAAGCACCATTGCCTATTGAGGTGGTTTTATTTTGAACCACAATATATTCTAACCCTCAGTTTTTTAAACAGACGCTAAAATAGAGAAATGAAGTTTTCACATCTTGCCAAAAGCTTGCCTGTTCAGTTCATAGAAACGGTGTAATAGCAGACTGAATAGTACACGTATCCCAACCTTTCATTTGTTTTTTTCCAAGATTCAACCCAACCAAAAGCAACTGCACCACATGTCCTGCTTTTCTAAAGTGTTAACATATTTTTGTTTTATTACCTTAGCGAGGCAATATTGTTAGACTCACTGCAATCTTTAAGACTTGTTCACATGTGCTGTCTGTAATTACTAGTTTGCGAGGTAATTTTAACGACTGGCAAATTAAGCGCCTAATGTGTTTGTCACTTAAATTTCAAATATCGATAACTGTAAACTTCAATTTTCTCCGATTTAGGCATAAATATGTACATTATGTCGATGACCAAAATATACTCTACATATTGAATATTAGGAAACGTGTTTTTTGAACAGGATATCACAAAAGTTTAACAAAGTTTACCAAAATTAACCTTCTGAGCAGGGCAGTAATTATAATATTAATTGGTGGGTGGGCATCCCCCTCCAATATTCAAATATGAATAAAAATGTCCCCCCAACATATGATAAAATATATTTTTAAAAAGTTGCTATGCTAAAAAAGACAACTACATCCCCCATCCAAAATAATCAATCAGTCAATCAATCACATTAGCAAATGAGATCAGAATCATAAATAAATATAGCAAATTGTCATTACTATTTTTATTCCTACTGGTTCTAGTATTACGCTGTGCCGCAGTTCAGCGTGTGGTTTGTTTGTAGTGTTGCCGTATCCCAGCAGCAGCCGAAGCTCGACTGCTGTGAGGTACAATCAGTGTCAACCAGTGTATTGCCTCTCTACTGAATTACTTTCAAACGTATTACAAGTGGAAACTAGAATGAAATACAAGTTTAATAAAGAAGTCATTATATAATATGTCATTAAAAAGTCAAAGTAAGTTCACTTTTCCTGTGCTGCCCTCAATCATATGCAGGCTCCAAGTCCTTAAAACTTTAAAAACCCCTGATGCAACATTTTTGCTTCAAAAAGCTCTAAAATTGTTGTTAAATGTTAAATAGGTGATTACAGCCCTGTTTTTGAGAACACAATCTGTAGTCGCGAATCTCTGGATTTTATACGTCAAGCAGTGCTGACATTTAATAACTGGAGAAACTTGACTTTAACAGCAACAAAGCAGTGAATGTGTTAAGATAAATAATCACATCACTTTAATAAAGGCATCTTCATGTGCAACAGTTCAGTTACTCAAACCTGATTTCTTTAGTTCAGTAACTTTTTTTTTGTGTGTCTGCGGAAAATACATTTCTATCATTTCATTTTTATTTTCAATTTTTATTAGATTTTCAGCTTACATTCATCAAAGTGCATGGATATTTAATAGCTTCATTTTGGATATGTGCATACAGTATGAATAACTAACTTTAAAATTGAATTAAAAAAAATCAAGATATATTGTACAAGATTTAAGATAACATTGAATATAAAAAGCCTGGTGGCCATCGGGTCCTACTAATGATTTTGTCTTTGGTCTTACTTTGGTTATCCCAACCCCAACCTTAACTCTAACCCTCTATCTCAAAAACTTCCTAAATGTTAAATGTCTTTTGATATCTGAAATTTCAAATGTCTTCTCTGAAGAATCACTTAGTTACAATATATTCACAAATATTTATAGTAATTAATAGTGCAGCTACAAAAAGTGGATATTTCCAAAAGTAATAATTCAATTACTAGTTAAGAAGTTATTACAAATAGCAGATAAATCTACATTAATATTTCAGCCCGGTTGCCAGAATAAAATGTTGGCATTGTAGTCTATGTTTCAACCACATATATGTTACATTTGTAAGTTTCACGTTTCTAAAGTGACGTTGTCCAGATGACATTTTTATGCGCTGAGTTCCTAATAAGGAGGAGGGGCGGTGGGGGACGATGGGCAACCGAGCTGAGACGTCTACAGCAGACAGCAGCAGACCACAAAAACAACAGAAGCGGGTCATTTTCGGAACACGTCGGGACATTCCCAGCCATGTTTGTTGCAACAAAACCAGGTATTTTTTTTTAACAACAAATTTTCAGTGTTTGTGGCAACGACCCCCTAACCCTTACCCTATTTTAAGCCAAAACATGATATTTTCCTGACCCTTACCCTGTGATTTTGGTGCTTATATCTATATCTAACCACTTGTTATCTTTAGCATGGTCACTACATAAAAAAAATTGAAAAAAGAAACGAACAAACAAACACATCCACTACATATGAAACATTTAAATTCAACATATCCTTGGTTTGCTGAAAGCTACAATGCCATCCTTTGGATATCTAAATATTTAGAATTAAAATTCTAACTACAGCTCAATATTAGATGTCATGATGAGGAGTGGGAAGTGCACAATATAGAAACGAACTGAATAAAATGAGCAACAAACATTTGCAACTTTTATTGAAGTGAACTTGTAGTGATCATGATCTTTTTGTGTAAAACTGTAATTAGTAACAGAGAGAATCATTTATTTTACATTACACTAGCACTTATTGTTTTTCTTTTCTTTTTATTGTGGTTTGTCAGTTACAGTCCATGATTCCTCAGAGCATTAAAAGCTTGTCTCTGTTTTTCAACCGACATTTACGTCTCTGTGTAGACTAACAGTTCCTGGAAAGAGCTGAAGTCTGATATCGTTGTTTATTTGAACCTGTTCTAAGCTCTAAAACTTGATAAGCGCTTCATTAAAGACAGGTGCGATGGAGAGGTCAGCTGGTTAAGCCTCGAGATGTTAAACACAGACAGACACTGCTGGAATGAAATGTAAGACAACACATGTTGTACTGTGTGTGGCTCATTATCGCGATTTAAGTTTTTATTTGCCAGATGCTCAAACAATATGTCCAGTGAAATGCTAAAAAGACTATATGCAAACAATAACTAGCAATAATAAAAAAAAACAATGATGACAAGTCAACAATGAATGTAAAGACTGAACTATTCTACCTTTTAATAGGAACAAATGTGTAAAATTAACATAATATTCCATTTCTTTTCAATTTTGGGGAGAAGTTATATGGTGTTTAAAATGACTGGCACAAGAATTAATGTTTTAGAAACATAACTGAGTCACATATTCCTTTTAAACTGGCTGCAATAATGACTGGACTATTTCCACGAGTAGCGTGTAACTTAATTTGAAATTCAAAAAAATCCACTACATTTTCTTTTAACCAGAATTGCACAAACTGGACAAAATTAATGATAAATGCTTAATTTTACAGAATCTGTCTAAATGAACAATTAAAAGGCTTACCATGGGATTACCAGCCCCATTCATGTAATAAGTGTGAGTGTGTGACAAGTAGATGTGATCAACATGCAGCAGCTGGTAAGAGACAGGCCCTATGAGGCAAATCTGCTTGCAAAGAGGGCTTGATACCAGTTTAACTTTTTGATGAGGTGATGTCCTTACCATGGACTAATCTTGTTTGGAGTTTCGACTCTCGACAAACTGTTAAGCGTTCGTCAGACAGAGTTTAACGCCTGTCAATACCGTAACAATCTGTTGTCTGAGCAGACAGTATTAACGCCTACGCCTGTCTCGGGGTTTATGGTTTTTTTTTTTTAATTTATTTTTTTTTTATTTTTGACGGTCTCTCCGTAAGTAAATAAGTATATTATATGTATGTTTTTCCAAATCTTTTTTATTTTAATCAAATCTGTGATTGTGTATGGTTATAGTTATGGTTATGCTGTGCAGTGTAAAAGTATTTAACTTTATTTTATTATAAAAAAGTGACAGACGACCGTTAATTATATGTATGTTTTTCCAAATCTTTTTTATTTTAATCAAATCTGTGATTGTGTATGGTTATAGTTATGGTTATGCTGTGCAGTGTAAAAGTATTTAACTTTATTTTATTATAAAAAAGTGACAGACGCAAAGAGTCAAGTAAAACTGACTTGAACACAACTATTTAACAAGGTATTTATGAATTAAAAATGACTTATTGCAATTATCTGAATGAGGGATTTTTATACTTTCTATTTTTCCTTTGAAATACTGCAAATTAAAGCAATTTGTTTACAGTGACATTGAGTACCTATTGTCATTAGACATTACACAATTGGAAGCTATGGGAAACAAGTCAGGGAGGTGGAGCTGGATTCAAGATTTAACGGTATAGACGAAACACTGAAGATTAATGAATGACTATCACATTCAATATTTTTTAGAAATAACTCATCACTTTTAGAACATTAAAAAAAGCCTGTACATTTCAAAATAATTTAAACAATTTAAATATATCTCTACTTACCCAGACTGTCTTTTTTCCACTTTTTGTCTTTAACCTCCCTTTAATAAACACGTGTTGGAATCATATGTCTGCAGGAATATTTCATGCGTCCTTTGTTAAATTATGCTGAATAAGTATAAGTACTCCACAGAATACTAATGGCTCCTCTCCTGATTCCAGGTATTCCTGACAAATGGCTGAGGTAAATAACACGGCCCTCCTATTTTAGATAACAATAGACCTCCAAATTATCTCTCCTTGCAATGCAAACAGGGACATGGTTTCTCTGCGGATGGCACCTCACTACAGTGGCCCTGCAGCGGGTTTTTGCAGAGATATATTCCCTCCCTGATTGATTACTTTCGGCCTAAGGGGGTTCACAGCCGGTCATGAACAATTTTTGGATGTGAGGAATCTCTTTCACCCCGGGCCCTTAATTGACATGATGCCCTGTGCCAGATGTCCCCGGCTACTCTGCGTTACCTGAGGAGGTTGTTGAACCTTTCCCCTTAAAGTTCAGGGTAAGCTCAGGGGAACGACAGAAGGCTTCTATTGTTGAAGGTTAAAGTTTGAGAGGATTATCCGGCACCTTAAAATGAAGGGCAGCAATCTATTTTGGATACTGTTCTTCATGTAACTTCATTTAATATGCTCTCACTCTGTCTCCTACAGATCCCGAACGTGACGGTTTGACCTCCGTGTTGGATTCCACACCTAACGATTCACATACAACGTCAATGTTCAGAGCCAAGGCAGGAAGACACGAGTCCTTTACATGTGGAAGAGTCTGGAGCTCAAGATGGTCCATGGATGTGTTGTATGTCTGACTTTCATGTCCTCTTAAGGACCTGAAAACAACACTTGTCTTTTTTTTTTTTTTTTATCAGTCACTACCACCATCTTTAACTAACCTCAACCAAGTGTTTTAGTTGCACAACCATAGATCTACTGACGACTACCCCGTTTGCCTTAACTACAATAATTTCCTTTAATTGAACATATAGTGCAATGCACAGATATTGTACAAAAAACACTGAAACTGGATGTAAAAAGTAAAATTAACGTATTTTTCTAAGACCTAAGGAATCCAGCGGTATCAGTCATGTCATGCTCAAAAGGGGTCGTAATAACAAAACTGTTTTGTAACGTAAAATAATGGCGTTTAAAAATAACAATACTTTTGACCGAATACTTTGATATAAAAAGTATGGCCATATTGTAGGGTTGACTTTTGGTGCTTTCACCAATTATTTCTGCAATGATTTTTTTCTTGAGAAGTTATCTTCAGTAATGTGGTAATAATTAATTAGTGGTTAAAGGCGAAAAATAAAACAGCTAGAAAAGTCTGGTAGGTTCAGAAAATAACATCACTTTACAGTTATGCAGCCTTTCAAAACCAGGAAAAGGTAGTCCTGAGATAATAGTCTCATATCATGATACTGATGTAATTGTGATGCGTTGCCCAGCACCAGTTTAAATATGCTTGGATGATATCCTCCTGACTCTACTCTTTTTTTTTTTTTTACGGTGCATCATAGGGTGTTTTCATTTCAGGTCATTTTTTATCATTTCATTTTCTTTAAGGTTCATCTTGAAATTTTATTTGTGAATACAATTTTTTTTCTTATTTAATCTAATTTTCTACCTTGTGTACAATTTGGAGATAAATTTCTCATTTGTCTGAAGTTCTTGCATATAACTTTGATGTGTCTATTATATATTGGTGTATATTCATCATGAATTTTGTAGCATCATATTATATGCAAAATGGGATTGTCATTATTTTCTCTGTATTGTGACACAATGACAGCATTTGTGTCGATTTCTGTGTTCTGATTTCCATCTAGACGAGCCAAATACAGTAACATGACACATGCTTCTTGCAGAAATTGTTTTAAAAATATTCAAAGTTTCTAACTTAGTACAGAACATATTTATGTGTGTGTCTGTGTGTGTGTGCAGCAAGCCACTTCTTTATATTTGCTATATGTGTTTAAAAAAAATGTTTGCAGTGACAAAGAATATACAAAGATGAAGAATCTATCCTGTGATTTCTGTTCTAAATGGTTTCAGCAAATTAAAAAACTTTTTTTTATTTGTTTTTTTTTGTTTTACCAACTATGGACGCGTGTGGGCGTTGTCATGAACAATTCGTCAGAGCTGCTTTTGTTCCCTTTGTTGACCTCATTAAGAAGTCTGCAGACAAGCCACTGCTGAGACACGGATCTAATGAGTGAATCATCACAGCACAGATTTCTGGAGGCAAACATTATTGAACCAGATTTCCCATGAGACACATCAAATTTAAACTTAAGCACCAACGCAAAACTGAGAGAATCACGCCATTTCTGTTGCTAGGGTTTAACAACAGAGGGTGTCTAATGCTGAACATTTCAGTGATATTAGGTCACATACGTAAAACTGACTTGAATCAGAAAACGTATGAAAAACTAAATTCAGGACACGACACAAAGAAAGACAACACCAAATACAAGTTTTGGAGAAAAACAGCAACCTCCGCAGTAACATTGCACAGCTCGGTGTCTCATCTAGCTGAACAGCTGAGAGACAGACTGAGGAGATGATGTCATCGAGAGACAAATGCCAGCTGCTCCATGAACAATGATCGGCAAGAAACCAGCAAGAAAACTGGATTTATACAGCACGGTTCATTCCCATGAAGATACATATGCTCACTAATGCTATGGTGTCTGTGTTAACCAGAGCAGACAGGATTCAGACTGCTAACTCTGTTGTCACTGGACAATTGCTGACCATGTCATATCATAGTAACATCGCTTTATTTCAGAGAAATTGCATTTGATTTCATGACAAATAAATTGACTGACAGATATTACGTAGACAAGCTGAGAAAACCAGGTGTAAGTACTAAATTGGGCTTACGCACAGTCTCATAAATGTCTGAGGACTGGATTTTTCTTTTTCAAAGACATTTTCAAAAAGGCAAAAAAACTTAAAGGGGCAGTTCACTAAAATCGAAAGTGCATATTTTTCCTCATCCCTGTCGTACTGTTTATCAGTCTAGATTGTTTGTGTGAGTTGCAGAGTGTTGGAGATATCAAGTGTAGAGAAGTCTGCCTTCTCTCCAACATAATGTAACTGTGGCACTTGGTTTGTGGTGCTCAGTGTGTCAAAAAAAACATTGTCTCTTTTCAGGAATCATCATCATCTACAGCTAGCTTAGCACCACTCTGCTCGCTAACATTACAGCAAAGCGAAGGAGGTTGCCATTAGTGTTTACATTGCGTGAGCATCTTGTCCATGAGTAGATGCACACTTCCTTCTCCTCCCTCCTTTTTTCTGTGATACAGTTGATGCATGTAGTTCAGTTAAAAAAAAAACATAGTTCCTATATGAAACAGCTCACAGCAAAGTCTGTGGATCATCTTGAGTAACCGGGTCATGAGTTCTGGAAAGAGACATTGTTGGTGAGTTTTTTAAAACGTATTTTTGGGTGATTTGAGCACCACAAGCTGACTGCCATCTAGTTCCATTTTACTGGAGAGAAGGCAGACATCTCTCCAACACTCTGCAACTCTCTCCAAAACAATCTAGATTAATAAATAGTAACAGAGGTAAAAATGTATTTTAGATTTTTGGGTGAACTATCCCTTTAAAATTAGCTTATGTTGAAAAAAAGGATAAAAGCAAGACACTAATTTACGCAAAAATTGAACCTCATCTCCCAAGATGAAATTATTTTAAAAATATATCTGCATTTTTTTTTCCACAGACCTACATTATGCCAGAAAATGTCAGAACATTTTTATTTTGGCACTAAATAATAAAATGACATTTTAAAGCAGAAATCATTAGTCTTCAAAGAACCTCAGAAGTGAAGAAGCCTTACGAGTCATCTATAAGCTTATAAAGACATCTGTGACAGTGAAACTAAAGCTGCCAGACAGCCGATTAAACTTACAACTTCATTCATATTTTCAAATCAAATCATTTTTCTCTTGCAATGATGCGTTCCTTGTTTACACTGATTCAAACCAAAGCAGTTCACTAAAATCCTTTGCTGTGCTAAACGCTTAAGAGTTACCACACCGTTGCTCCTGGAGATGTGCAAGATTCTCATTCAAATACATATGCAGCCTAAACTCAGTATTAGTAAGATATTGGCACCATCTACTGCTACACACAGAGCTGCTGGTGCACACGTGCCCTGAGCAATTTCTTTTTTCCAAGCAAATCTGGCTTTGTCTAGTCGCTCTTTCCTAGCAATATGAATGATGCTCAACATGTTAAGCAGGAAAAGCAATAAGCATACAGTGTAGCAAACACCATTTGACTGACAGATATTCTCTGGTGTGAGGGACAAACACTTGAATAAAGTCAAAGGCTATTGGCTCTTTTGACATTGATTAACAATGCTATTACCACAATGTCACATCCAAGTCAGTGTGTTTGCTTTACTTATTAAAAGGACATGAGGGAGAAGTTATAATGAACATAGTGTAAAAAAAAAAAAAGGAAAGCGTTAAGAAAATTCTCCCAGTGTGCACCAGACATGTCCTTACATGAAAAAGTACTTCATATGACCCTCTAATCTCAACAAATGTGAGCTGTAAAATTTGAATCAAGGCAGTTCACATTGTACTGAGACAATTTAAAAGTCATTCTTTTGTGTGAGCAGTCATCACAGAGGACCAGGGATGAATGTTGCATATTTTCAACAGCCCAGACCCCCATGAAAAGTGTCCTTGACTGCAGCAGCAATCAGTGTAGAGAATTACACACCTGCCAGGCTAGACACTTTGTCTGACAGACTGTGCTGCACTTACAGTCCAGTCACCTACAGATAATGTTGGCATTGTATGTTTCTGCAAACCATGGATACAGTACATTTGTATATTTGTATATGTATTTGTATCTGGGTTTCTAAAGTGAAGCGGTTTTACTACATGTATACTACTTAATAGGAGCTGACTTTGTTGCTGGAGGGTGGAGGGGATGGTGAATGGCCTGACGCCTGAATGACTGCAGACCATTCTTTGAGAGCAACAAACAACAAAACTGGCTAGTTTTGGTGCAATGTGGCATTTCCAGCAGCGTCTGTGCCACCAAAACTGGGTCTTTTTTTGTGAGACAGGCAATTCATGGCATCAAAACTGCGTGTTGTATTACAAGACATCTACGGTATTTCCAATAATAATTGTGGCATCCAAACAGGGTCTTTTTTGCAAGACATCAGCAGCATTTCAAGCGACATTTATACCAACAGAGCTTTTATTTTGCACGACATCTGTTGAATTTACAGTGGCAACTGCCAACAAAACAGATTGTTTTGTGAGGTAGTGAAACATCTCCAGCAGCGACTTTACCACCTAAACTAGGTCATTTTTAATGAGACATGTGTGGCATTTCCAGCAGAATATGTGGCACCAAATTGGGGTGTTTTTGAGTGAGATATTGCTGCATTTCATGCTGTGACTGTGGCACCAAAACCTGGTATTTTAAGCCAAAACATGATATTTTGCAAACCATTACCAAGTGGTTTTTGTGCGTATACCTAACCACACATTAACCACGGTGTTGCTGTAACATAAAGACAAATACAGTTTGATAATGTACAGATGTTACATATCCGTGGTTTGCAGAAATGTACAACATTTATTCTTGTGACTGGATTGTGCATTTCAATACAATGTTAGGAATACTGTTGGCAATCATTCTTATTGTCCTGCAGTTGTATGAGAAACTCTGTGGGAACCTTAAGTGACAGTTTTGGGTCAGACTGAGGAAAATAGAGATATAGGGGAAGTGAGAAGTTTCTTCTGCATGCTCACAGACCTATTTGTGCTTCGTAAGTTGTGATGCTTTTTCAATCAGTCATTCAGCCCAGAGGGATAGCTCTGAGGTTTAGCTTAATTTCCCTCTCTCATATTATCTTTTAAGTTGACTATATACACTATAGGCTTATAACATGTTACAGTGCACAGGTGCACACACTTGCATTTTTTAAGTATTTTTCATTAAAACATTTTAATGGCAAACATTTTAAAATTTGGTTTATCTCTCCAAAATGTGCATTTCTAGAACCTTGTTTGGTTTAATGCGTGCTGCATTTTTGACTTTGTTCATTTAAAGGATGAACCTGATTTGACCTGTTTTGTTTTTGCTCCCATTTTTCACAAGTTGAAATAAAATATCTAATCCTTTATTCTACGCACGTGAAGGCTTATTTCTTTCAAATGTTATCCAAAAATGTGTTTAAATCTGTGATAGTGAGCACCTTGACAACATAATGCATGAGATGTCATGACTGAATGCAGTAATGTCCACAGGAGCAGTTGCCCTCTCCATATTTTAATTTTAAAAATATGAAAATTATTAGAGAATATTTACTATTTTTGAAAGAAATCAAGCCAATTTGCTCAGGTTTCAAAGGGTTAATCAGCATCTTGATATGCCACACCTGTCAGGTGGATGGATTATCTTGGAGAAGGAGTGCTCACTTACACAGATTTTAACAAATTTATGACCAAAATTTGATGGAGATTAGCATTTTTGGATATAGAAAAAGCATTATAGGTTTTATCTCAACAATAAGACAAGTGTTTACATTTCTGATCAGTATACATATGTTATATGAGGCAAACACATATTATATTCACACTTACTTGTTAATGTGATTAAATATGTCTCTGAGTTGATCATATCTCCATGTCTCATGTTTCCTTTTGATTTAATGTCAGTGATCTCGTTATGAAAATTAGCAAATGAAAACCATCTTTTGGCTTTTTCATGAAGACCACACCATGCTGGATGAGTTGCAGTCTTTTGCAATTTGTTCGTTACCATGTTGTTCCCAAATCATGACTTTGACAGAAATGTCAGTCATATATCCAGTCCTGGAAAAGAACTATGTAATTTGATACTAATATGCTGAAACCAGAGACAGCTGTTGACTTTAATTGAAGTTACTTCAGTTGTTTGTGTTGATAATTCCCCAGCACATTTAAATTCATTATTCATTCATTACTGGACTTTATTCTTAATGTATGTATACTTCTCTGTAGGGACATTTCCATTTTTGCATGTTGAGCTGAGTTTTTCTTTTTTTTTACCCTGACTACAATACCCTGACTCCAGCTTGGTATTTAATTCAGATTAATTAATTCAAAGTGTACAAACTGAACCCCCCCCAAATTCCTATTAATCACTTACTTACCCAAGTTATCACATCTAAACAGAAAACAGCGAGTCATTCAAGGCCTTTCACAGCAGTTAGAGCAAAATCTGAAGCAGGTTAAAGTCTGAAGCAGATCCTCAGATTTCAGTGGAAAGCTCTACAGTTTTTATGAGTGCTCCAAAGGTCACCCAGACTGACAGAAAGGAGGAAAAGCAGTGCTGAGAGGGAGGATAAATATTACCATTTTGAATGGCCTCATCTTTCCAGCGGGGGGAGCAATTTTCTGCTGGCTCTAAAATAGATGGGAGAGGCACTTTTACAAAAAAAGCTACTTGCTCAGTGAAACAGGTGAGAGAGGTAGACTGACGCTCCTCTGCTTCTCACATCAAATCAAAGGAATCAACAATCTGATAAAACAACAGGTTATTGTGAATGAAGCATCAGAAACATCACTTTGTCACTGTGTGTTGTTGTTGTCGCTCTGGTGTTACAGTGAGTGAGGGGGATCAGGTTCATTTCCTCATGTGATACATGTAAGCCCGTGTCTGGTCGCCACGCTGAGGTCGATAGCATATGTGGTGGGTCAGCGAGGTCGGCGGGACCGGCTAAATCCACACGTGATGGCCAATTCGCCCTGTACACTATCTGTGCTGAGTAAATAAATGCACAGAGCGGCACAGACTGTCTGTTCAGCGTACGGGACATCCTGTCTGTAGACAGCAACACGTACTTTTTTACATAACGAGGCAGGAGGTTTAATATGTTCTTATCCTGCTTTTTATGCAAGCAAATCTACTTTTCCAACGTGCATTGACTAGAATTGTAATGAATAGCTATGAGTTTGGAAAAGAAGTAAAACACTTTCTTTTAACTGAGACATTTTAACTCACAAATCATCAGGCAGTTAAAGGATTAAGCATTTCTAATTAGTAAAACGATGTGTTCGACTCTAATTCTGAGAGCAGACTAGATTGTTTTTGACTATTCTTTTAAAAGGACAAGATTGATTTAACAAAAAAAACTTTTATCTGAATTTTATGTTCCCTTTCTTGCTGTTAGACACTGTTAAAGGGCATCTTACAGTAAACTCTTCTGCTGATGAGGACAGCTCATCACTAACCAGTGAGAAGGCCCTCTACACATGATCAGTGGTACAAGTCCCCATACGCTGTGTAAAGCTGGAATTATCTTCTGTGCAGAAAAGTTGCTTTTTGTCCACCACTTTCATGTTACACCATGGATGGCTGTGATCTCATTGGTTGTGCATGGAAGGCGACTGACAGACAAGATCAGAGAGGAAGTCGAGCTTGATAGTTTACTCTTGATCTTGGCAGCAGCAGCTGACTTTGTCCAGTTACTTGATTTGGTCTGAAGCTTTTGATCTTCCTCAGCAGACTGGGTTTTTTCTCAGTTGTCATAGAACTATACATTTTCAAACTTTTTTTGTACTGAAAACAATCTTGAGGTTTGCCAGGGTCCTAAGAATAAGCCCCCTTCACCGAGCTGCCTGATGTGTCTGGCATTGTGACATGCAAAAGCGGTTTCTCGGTTCAAATAATAAACGATCTAATGAGCACCAGAAGCGGTGCACCAGAACCAATGGCAACCACTAATCAATACCGCAAGATTGACTTTGCTATTAAGGCTGTTCTGAATCAACATGTCTTCCCAATATTACCAGACATGTTAGTTTATTTGACTTGGCTTTGTGTCACTCTTAAAACCCAGGAAAAAAAGAGTATTTTGACATGGCTGTGTGTCAATGTTGACTTAAAATGACGTTAGATTTTTGTTTTTTTGTTACATGTTATGTGTATATGTCTCTAGTGAGAGGTTAATGAAAACCAGATCTTTCCCCCCAGCAAAAACATGATTTTAGTGGACACAACGTAAGACCTCTTCACTCTGTTCACAGAGAGAGAATGACTCACATTTGCGCAAAGTGGTTCTGCTACTGATCATGTGCAGAGAGTCTAATTAAAATTCCAACTTTCCTTTTTTCTTCTTTATTAAAATGCATGCAAGTTTCAAGGCTTAAGTTAAAACAACAGTATTTAGAGTCATTAAGAATTAAGATATGTTCGCAGCTCAGTTTTAATGCCTCATTATGATCTCTTTGTTAGTTTGAAACATGGAATACGTACTTGTTTTTGACATGAAAGGTCGAGTTTAGATTTAATTAATATTGGTTTAAATATCAATTATCAGAAAAACTCTGTAAATCTTATTTGGATGAAATGTGGGGGTATGAGGCTGTGCGTGTATGTTGGAGTGATCAGGCCACACACATTACCTGACATACTGGTGGGGTTCAAGGCCAAGACGTCATCCTCAGAGCCTCCTCAGACATCTGGGTACCTAGCTGAACACAGAGCCAAGAAACCATCAATCACTGAGTGCATTACTTATATAATAGCTGACGATAACAACACTTCAATCTAAATGTTAAAATAAAGGTGTTTTGTGCTCACAGCTTGTCCTCCCTGCTGTGTCATTTTAACAAACAACTTAAATTGTGTGTGAAGAGAAAAGAGTGCCGCTGTATGTAATCAGCCTCTTCAGCTTGATAAAACTGGTCAAAGAAGGTGTTTGATGCCTCTGTTTGCATCTCATGGGAGATTCAAGGATGCAGCTACTGATGTGAGTTTATCAAAGGGAATCTTGTACACAGATTGTTCAGATGTTATGGCCCTGGTTATGGGTGACACCTGGTGGTCAGACATGGAAGCCCAGTTTACATAAGACGTAACATTGTTTAGAAAGGAATAACCAGACTTTTTATTCCCGTGGCTTGATTGTTATTATTTCCTGTGTCACACACTTGTAACAAAGGAGCACACACATCAAAAGCATAAAATGCTATTTTCATAGCAGCATGTGTTCATTTTAAATTAGACAGTTGAGGCAAAGCAGAGCAAAGTTTCAAGGTTTTGCAGAGATCTGCAGTAGTTAATCAGAAAAACACACACATGCATGCACACATATTCATCACTGGAGTTGCATACGTGGAACATCTGATCTGCAACATTTGCACATACACACTGAGTATAATTATATGCACACTACAGGTGTCCCACACATTTTCATGGACAAAATTTTAAAACTTTTCCATAACTTTTCAAGGACCCTTATTCACTTTTGTTTTTCTACTTGTCACACCTCCATTGGGTTTCAAACAAATCAGATTCAAACTCTATTCAAACATAATTTTAGAGCGATGTTATGTCGACAGCTGCCGGATATAAATTTGCTAATACTTACATAACGTGGAAGGTTATCCATGGAAGATTAGTGTACAAACAACAAATATTCCATGAATTTCCCAAAACTTTCAATGATTTCTACCTATTCCATGACTTTTCCAGAGCTGGAAAATATGACTGTGAAATTACATGACTTTTGCAATATGTGATGGATTTGATTTTTAGCCCTGGTGACAACATGATCCCAACATTATTTGGGTTTCTGATCCTTTCCATTGGTGCCAATGTGCATTGACATTTCTGTCCACTGAGTCTCAACAGTTTTGGGTAAAACTGGTTAAGTTGGATTTACCTCCTCTACTTCAACTAGACTTGGCTTCTCAATAAGACAAGAGGTGGAAGAGCAGACAGTACAATATATAATGCAGTTTACAAAACAATCTCACCTCCAGGTCCATTTGATAGCTGCTGTGGAGTCACCTTGGACATCCAGTGCAACAACCTTTAAAAAGAGTTACCAATTTAGCAACTGAAGGGCGACAATTGTAGCCACTTGTTGGGTGGACATTATAAGCCATAGAGACAGAAAACAAGTCCACCAGAAGGGGAAGCAATCAGCGCCACAATCGAGTGCAGCAGGGATTTCTGTGGGCTGACACAGAAGTTAGCATCGTCCTGGTTCCCTCACCAAAAAGCCAATGGGATTTTTCTTCTTTAAAGTAACCCTGTTCATGTTGGAAAGTGGCTGGATAGAACCAGTCGCTGTTAATTTACGCCACTGGATGGACAGACGGCATCTGCCACGACCACCTGATACGCACACAGTTAGTGTCAGTTGAGAATGTGGCTGAACGGACCCTGTCACGTCCACATTAAAGGCCGCAGGACAGCGTCAGGTTGAAACATTACCAGTAACAGCGTGATTTAAGGAGCCTGAGTGTGCCTATAGGGAGGTTGAGAGCGAGGGAGGCATGTCGCTTCTCGTGTTAATGTAATGTTATTTTTTTCCTACACCTTACCATATGCCTCCTTCCCCTAATCCTAACCAAATTATGCCAGCATGTTTGTTTGTTGATGTCCCGGCATTGGTTGCCATGTTGCTTAAACATATCCACCTGCAGTGCAACTCCACCATGTGCTTGTGTTGACATCACGGTAGCGGCACTGTCGCTGCAAGGTGGCAATATGTGGTGATTTAGGATGAGAACATGGTGTCATGTAAAAAAAATAGAGACAGCCCTTTAAAACAGTTCCAGCTGAGTTCCAGAGGCTGCATATAGCACTTTTGTTATGCTAAACTGGGTTAACCAGATTGTAAACCCATAAGTGCTCTCTGCACAGCATCCTCCATGCAAACCTGAGTGGGAATTCAGACTCACAGAGATAATTACTTTATCTTTTGTCATTGTCAGTTGTAAGATAAACAGTAATAATTCAGCATTCAGGTTGCAAAGTAATCTACCTGAGATGTGCACTAACAGGTATAAAATTGGCCATGACAACGGTTTTACTGGATGATAAGTTGTGCCTGTTTGGGAAAATCATGCATTTTTTGTTTGGACACCTCTGTGTTAACAAACTGACTCCATTCACATGAATACATGAATGAGGAGGCTCTGTTTTTTTATGCAGTGTTGCTGTCGATCTAAACGCAGCCTTAGGAGAAAAAAATATAAAAGGTTCTATGTTTTACCTGCGGGTTGTGCCCTCAAAGGTGTTCTTGTGATCCCACCAATGTCTCGCAATGATAAAAAGGTTGTAGAGCGAAACCAATGTTTCCACAGACTTAACATACAGTACATGGCAGCAAAGAGGAGGAGCGCAGCAGTGGGTATGGTACAGTTTACGGAAATGTTTAATTTAAACATAGGTTTTGCCCCTGACAAACATCTTGTCATTCCAGACAGAAAGCAGAACTCTGTGAGATCCCCAAAATACCTTTCAAGACACACCCTATCAAAAAAGAACGTACAGAGTGACATATGGAGTCCTGAGTCTCAGTGATTTCTGCACTTGATGCACAGAAATAAGATTGATGCAAACATCCTCGTATGACCCAGCATTAAAAGAACATAGAATCAAAAATGCTGGACTGTCACTTTAAAATTCAATCCCTATTCTAAAATTTTCTAGTCCAGTTACACAATGCTTACACTTTCAATTACATCATTTGAGAAACTGAAAGTCTCTCCAGGCTAGCTCCAAGGCTTTTCCTTGAGTGCTGCGGCTTCTACAATAATCCAGATTGTCTGCATCTTTCATCATGTTCGAACTAGTTAGAATCATAACCCAAAAAAATAATACAAAATAAAGAATCTTATACAAATTAAAAAAAAAAAATACAGTCTAACCATTAAGTTGTAACCCTGTTGGGTTGTGATGCTTTCTTGCTGTAACTTCTTGATGTTTAATGTTCTTTTAAAAGCATTTCAACCTTTAACAAGTCATATTTAACACTTTGAAATCTGACCAAATTTGTGAGATTTCTTTCAAAAACATGGGAAGAAGGCATTTTGTTACTTAAGATGAAATGACCTAAAATTTTGCAAAAAAAATTGTCAAAAGTAAAAAAAAACAGTAACAAATTACCTAAAAATTACCCCCCCAGGCAGATAAATAGATAGATGGATAAAATAAAATGAAGGTTAAGGACAAAAACAAAGGCTGTGAAAGGCGTCTGAGTGCAGCACAAGAAAGTTATGTCGATTTAAGTTTCAAAGGCTGAACTGTTACAATAAGAGGGTCTCCATACACAGAACTGCAGACCTTTTCAGATAAGAAGTCCAAATCATGGCTGCACAGAGAAAGCAATAAAAATGCTTTGCACCTCTGCACCAATCCAAAGACACAAACGTGAAACAACCTCATAGTACGTCCTCAGCTGACCGAGCCAACACAGCCATTTTGTGACTCAGCCTACATGTGTTTTCAAAATCTCACTGTCAACAAGTTAAAAAAACAAAAATCCTGCAGAAAGAATTACAGCTTTCATAATTTCTTTGCACTAGAAGAACAGCTGGCTTGAAAAGCATTACAGGAAACTCGCCGCTTTGCTGCTTTTCACCCTAGAGAGCATTTAATATCCAGACAACAGCTGGGAAAGCCTGAAAGCTGGTTCATCCATACAACAGGCATACAACAAAGCTCTAATGAGGACACAGACAAAACAGATAGATGCCCAAAGACTGTCTGGCTGGAAACATATGAAGACAGATGGAAGGAAAAAGATAAAAAACAAACAAACAAAAAAAAAGATGATAATGTACGTACAAAGACATAAACGATTATAGGTCGCAGTAGAGCGCTGAGGTAACAAGACCCAGCAGATACTGAGAAAAGGGAAACTCCTCATGGGAATATTTTATCAATAACATCATATCTAGTCCACTGACTGAGCAAGCAGACTGGAGGAAAGCAGTTGGCACAAAGTTGCACCAGATACTGACAGAAAAAAAAGATTGACTTTTTAATATTGGCTTCCAAATGTGGTTCCCATTGTTAAACCCAGAGAATAACAGACATTTTATCAAATAATCTTAAAAATAATAAACCTTCTCCTCCTCCATTTTGACCTTTTGAAACCTGAGCAAATTGGTTTGATTTTGTTCAGAAACATGGGGGAGAAGGCAACAAGCAACTTAACATGACATGAGTGGACATTCGGAAGGAAGGTACAAGAAATTTACCTAAAAATAAGCCAAAAAAAAAAAAAAAAAGACCAAATATGTGTTGAAAACAATGATAAAAATCTATTTAACATACTTTATTATTTTTTATTTTCTGTAATATAATTTTAAATATAAAATTATTTTAATTATAAATATACTTTTTTGACATTTCCCATTTCCCTTACTTTGGGATTTTTTAAAAAAAATAATCCTCCCCTTTTCAAATCTAGTATTTTTAGGCAAATGTCTTGTCACCTTTAACTAATTTCTTGCAATTTGTGGGACATGAGAGGGAGATTCATAAGTAAATTCATAAAGCGTCCTTGTTGGGACAAAGCATTTTGTCACCGTTGCTGAATTTAAAAGTGAACTGATACAAACTTACCAATGCAGTATCTACTTTCCACAAGTATAATCAGTGCTTAGCTACATCTCAAATTAATCTTCAGGTTCTCTGCTGTCAGATGATATATATCACTTTTTTGTGGCATATACTGTTGGCCTGCTGTCATCCCTTAAAGATCCCTTGTCTTCCCTGAAAAAAAGAAAAATGAGTCTAGCAGGGAAACCCAGTATGTGACGAGTTGGGAGTGAGAATGTGTTGAGCAGGCACGGGTGGAATGAAAGAGGTTAAGTTAGGTAAATATTTTCTTATGAAAAAACTGCTTCGGGAGTAGTTGGCTTCTCTCCTTATGTTTCAAATGTTTTTTTATCCTTTGATGGAAGAACACTGACAATTCAACCAGGAAGGTTTCATGCCTGTCCAGGCTTTGGCAGCTCTCCAACTGCCAATCAGCCCGCAGACACGATGGAGAATACAAACGTGGTTTTTACTTACTGAACCATCAAAAAATACCTTTTCACACCTAATTTGTATTTTGTTGGTGTTTTTGCTTCTGTAGAAGCTTATTACAAGAGCACCTTATTTAAAAAAAAAAAACACATCCATGGAAACATGAGTATGAGGTAAAGCATCGTACAGTCACACCTACTATAGGTGCTCACAGGGAGGCATTTTGGGACACGATCCCGTCCGATGGGAGGTTCACAGATGGCAATTTATTTTGGAGGGGGGAAAAATCATACAGCTGAGTGCTTTTTGTGGCTCTCTAATTGCCATTTCTGCACATTAGTGTCCCAAATAAACAAAAGTGACAATAATGGACTTCCACCGCAGGCGTAAATTAGCTGCCCCAGTCCACCCTTTCCCTTTTCATCGGGCTCTGGCTTTCTCCACTCTCCTGCTTGCCCCAACTGATTTTTTAATCCTTTAGAAAACAACTCTATGTGACTTTGGCTCGGCAGCTAGATAACTCCACCATTTGAATCTGTGGTTTTCTCTTTGTTTGCTCATATTTTCTTTTGAGATGCAAATTTGTGTTGATGCCAGCTTTTATACAGCTGATCTGAAGTTGGAAAAACTATGGCAAAAACTAATTTGCACTGATAATTCCAAAGTTTATTTCTTATCCCATGGGCTGGTGTTTCGCAGAGCATGGTGGCAACAATGTACATTTTGAGCGATTATACCGAGGACAGAGAAAGCTAAACCAAGGTTATTGTGCAGAAAAACTCTCATTTCTTCTCTTTTCAACTGCACACAAACAGAATCTGTCAAATTTACAGAACCCTCCAGGGTTCCCTCCCCGGCTTTGAAAACACAGTAGCAGTGCTCGAGGCGAGGAGCTGTGGTGTGTCTCACATTTTCTCTGCTTGTACTGTATGTGCACATATTGATTTTTTACCCTTGACTTTCCTGGAACAGCCAGGAGCCCGAATGGAGTCCTGAAAAAACCCGCATTTTTTCTTGATGAGAAAGTGCTGAGCTATGATGCTAAGCAATCTAAACTTTAGTCTGAATGTTGACTCTGACTGTGAAAGTTATGTGTCATGGTATTCGCGTATGTAGGTGCATGAGCTAACATGCTGCAGCATTCCAGCTGGCCTTGCTTCAACATCTCAACCAGATACTGCTGCCTTTATTTATACAGCTTCAGTCACATAGTACTGCTGCTAACATTGTCAGCTGCATACGTTACATTAACAAGCTTCATCCACAGCACGTACAAGTTAAAAAAGTACCTGACCTATACAATAGTGCTGTATGTAAAGAAGAATTTGGTATTTAAACCAATTCAGAGACTTTCACATTTTCAGACAAGCATAAAGGTCAAGTGTGTAAGATGTAGGGAGATTAAATGGCGTCTAGCGATAAGAATTGCAGATTGTAACCAGCTTTTCCTGTTATAATTCCTTTAGTTCTCATTGTTCATGAGGTTTTTACTGGGAGCCGAATTATCTGCAAAGATCTATACCTTCTTAAAACAACTGAACCAGGTGATTAAACCCAATAAAAACGCTGAATAAAGCATTTTCAAGTTAAAAATCAGTGTTTCTCCTATGCTGTTTGGTGTGCTGCAGATAGGCTGCTCGCCCTGCGCCTGCTGATGCGTACTCACTTTTTTTTATGCAGATGTTCAAGAGGGTTTTACCATGAGCCGATTCCTCCACTCAAAATCAAATAGACCTGATTACGACCAAAAACTTCTTCCCTACTCCTGACCATGACCCCAAACCCCAACCTTACGATAGTTAGCCATTTTTCAACATTTAAAATGTTGACTTTTTGGACTGTTTGAAATTCTACACGATAAACTTCTTCAAAGATTTTTTCCTCCATCTTTTCATCATCTGACTTCATGTTGATCTCTGCCCTGCTTGGATGTCATTGACGGCTGCACCGGTATTTTTTAGTTTGGAGTTCTCTAATAGGACTACTGATAAGGCTAAGTTTGTTGTGATTGTGTAAAGCACTGTGGAATTCTTCTTTGTACTCTTTCGTAACCTTTCAGAACAGAACAGGCAGCTCATTTGGAGGACGTTGGTTATGCAAATAAGCAAATCTCACAAATGGTTTACAACACATTTGTCCAGTTAAAGGAGTTTGTTGAACACAAACAAGCCTCACAAAAAAAATATATATATACGAGGTTTAGAAAAAAATACAAAATGTTCTTTTGCGCGAGGCCCAATGTCACTTCACATACACACACACTGATAATTTCCTCATCCTTGCAGCAATTCCTTTTCTTTGTATTGAACAATAAAAGGAAAATCATAGGTGATGACTCTGAGTTACGTGTTATTAACATAATGAGTAGGTGAAAAACCCTTGAGGCATTTATTTATTAAACAGGGAATCATAATAAAATATGTCTCTGCTTTACACAGATTAGCAGCAAGATTGATTGGCATCGTCACGTCTCTTTATACATCTGTGGAACTTACACAAAGAGCACAAGCACAGGCTGAGTGACGAGGACTGGCTGCTACTTCGGTTTAAATAAGAGGAGGGGAGGGCAACTACTCCCAACCGACCGTTGGATGTTAAATATTATTTTAATATCTGACTAAGACAATTTGGCTGGCTTTCGTGGAGTTGACGCAGAGCCATGAGTCATATCTCACTCAACCTACAGTATATAGAGTGTTTAACTAGCTAGTTTGTTGGTGCTGTCTGTCTGTATATATATATATATATATATAGTAAAGTTTTCTGGACATTTTTTCACTCTTTTGGATAATTCTCTATAATCCTTCCCACTTTTTAAAAACTATTTTGGTCATTGCCTTTTTCACCCATATTTTTGAAAAAAGTCAATTGCAAAGGTCTCACAGGGTTAAATAGCTTGACAAAGGCGTCTGAATGCAGCACAAGAAAAGTGGTGATCCAGGTTTTAAAGGGTTAAATAATATACCTCGCTGGCATTTTCTCCACTTTTTATAATTAACAGATGTTTATTTTTGAAATTCAAAGCACAGTTGTCGGCTGTTTGTTATTTCTTTGATCCGACTTGGATGACAGAGAGAATTTATGGGGAGCCAGCAGGGTCAAAGTCTGAGAGAAGGCAAAACACTCAGTGAGTCACTCATATGGCATTGTCTCAAGAAATCTGTGACTCAGTTTGGCCTGAACTGTCCTTGACACTGATGATGTAAAACACTTTTACTGAGGAGACTCAGGGGGTCGCCAAAGCTGTGATGTTTCAGATTGTGCTGACGGCAGCTTACCAGTTTGAGCTGGCAGTTACACACAGATTCGAGCTAAATCAAAACCTTTTTTATCTGCAGGCAAAAAGTTGAACCATATTCACCCTCCCTTTTCCTTTTGCAGGTTTAACAGTCAGCAGACCGTACTAAGAGGTCACTTTCACTCATGAGTTTGTGGGTGTGTGCTATGCGTTTGTAAACAGAGCGGCATTGTGAAGCAGAGAGAGTTGAGCACTTCCCTCTTTACACCAGTATACACAATTCTCCACCACAACAGCTACCACATCCTGCATGACGAGAGGTGCAAGAACACTATGTACAGCGCACCGCTGCAACCCACAAAACAAACATGACAATATAACAAAGAAATGTAAACTTACCAGCCCGCCCTCTTTACATTAGTGCCTCGCCCATTCCTGACACGAATTAAAAGCATTTTGTTGTCTGTGCATAATATCACAAACAGGAATAGAAACAGGACGTTCATGTTTTGATGTTGTTTGTTAAAGCTATGACATTTTTTACTGCCTACTAGTATGTAAAATGCATTTGGCAAGCAAGTTTTGATACCTTCATTCAAATTTTACACACCAATTCCATCACTAGACTTTTAAATGACATAATTACACACACCTTACAATTAAATATATATGTATATGTGTATATATATATATATACACACACACACACACACAATATATACACAGACACACACACACACACACACGCACATATATATACATACATACACATACACACACACACACACACACACACACACACACACATATACATATATATATATATATATATATATTTTTTTTTTATTTTTTTTTTAAAGAGAGTATAGGCCAAATCACAATGTTTATTTACTATAACTTCCGGGTAGAAAACATCAGCATCAGCAAACTGTGCCTTTATTGATTTGTTTTAAATGCCTAAAAAAAGGACCACCAGAAAAATTTAATATCAGATTAAGTATAAACTATATTGAGAATACCTTCAACGCTTTACCTTGCCGTAAGACAGCCCTTACCAACGGAGATTTGAAGCAGTTATATCAGTTGTATTTTTCTCAGTCAAATATTTCATTGATGGTGGTGTTGGTGGTCTACCTCTGCCACAACTAATTATTGTGCAAGGTAAAAAGTAGCAAATATTCAAATGTAGTATACACTTTCAAATAATATGTTGTTAGGTGGAAATAATATTATTTGCAGTGGCCCCATCCACAGCAGTAAACTGTTTAGCTTCAGCCAGTAGATTTGGTTTATCAAAGTTAGAAAAGCAGCACAGGTCATAAAATAAGCACAACAGAAATGTCAGATAGGTCATGTCACCATGTTTAACTCTATATCTTTATACGATAAAGAAATAAACAGCTAATGGTGCTAACGCCATAAAGAGTGCTAAGTAATGGCAACAGTGCTAACAGTACTCAAAGCGCTAACGATGTTAACCAGTAGTTAATTTCAGAGGGTGGGCGATATGCTCCTGTGACACTGCAGTACTGATATCAGTGTTAACTGCCATATAAGCACTGTGCAAAGAGGCGGTGGTGAGCTTACAAAAACATGCGCTAACAGCCAGGCTATTGCAGCCACACCAGCAAACAAACCACAGAGAAGCTCGAATTACAACACACACTTTTTCTGTCAATTGACAAGGAAGCCAGCATCGCCCTGGTTCTGTGGGATTTTTCTATTCGATTTTTGGGTCATTGCAGAAAAGAAGCTCTGTGGTAAACAAACTTTGAAGGGCTTTTTTCAGCTCCGCTCTGAGCAAAAGAGCAGAACCTCTCGATCTGCTCTGAACTCAGCTTAACATCCCACTGTGTCGAACTGCCTTTGCACAATCTGCCTTTGCATTTACAGCCATCAAACATTTGAATACGCTTCCAGCTGAGCTAAAAACAGGCACAGACCTTCAGACTTTCTCCCATGGTGTAAAAAAATGGGCATTGAGTAACCAGACATGTCAACATTAATTTCACCGTGAACCAGATTTTATGAATGATCATTTTTTAGTTGTAGCCAACTTGATGGATGTGTTGGTATGTTGATGTGTGTTTGTATCTGTTTGTACTGTCCGTTGTAATTGAATGTTTTTAGTGCGTGATAATTGTTTTTAGTGTTAGGTATTTGCTCTGTGTATACCTGCTCAGGGACTGCAGATGTAAACTAGCTTATAGCTAAATCTGGCATCAGTCATCTCTTCTCATATTGAGATGAATGTTTTTATGCATGCTCCTTGCTTAAGAAGACTTGAAAAAAAAAAAGGTAAAAAAAGTGAGATAATCTCCACAAATGAACACCACTTATTATTATTGTTATTGTTAGGCTATAAACAAACTACACTGTTGTGTCGCTACCACTTTGAGGCTGGAAAGCTGTATTCGGCGTGATGACGTTCTGTTATCTCATATGGCAACTTGTTGGCTAACGCCTCTTTTGAGATACATAAAAGCTTCAGAGTTTGCCTGTGAGGTATTTATTGACGGATTTTATGTCACACAACAAAATGTGAAAGGCTCTTAAGCTTGTTTTAACCACAGACCTTATTTCAGGCTTCTAACAAAAAACAAAAATAAAAAAAACTGACTCAGTTTGAGACAAAGGTACCTGAAGTGTTGAAATGCTAATTCATTTGCAGGTGTTAGGACTAATTTCTGAGGTTCTCTATTCTCTGCCCAGGACATCATTTCTCCACTACATCTGTACATAGGGAATAATGCTTTGCTGCTGAATGAATGATCTGAATGTCTCAAAAAGAACACTTAAATATCCAAATGTATACACCTTTAATATCTTTGATTAGACTGTATCTGCACTAATAACTGAGTGAAAGTATAAGACAGAGCTTTTAAATACATTTGGCAGCTATATTTTTCAGGAAAACTCTCAAGAGAACTTCAAGGGAAAATATTTGTATGATGCTGTTTTATTAATAAGTGGACCTTTAAATAGGAAATGCCATCGTCACATCCTGTGTTGCATGGTATCCAGTGAAAGCATGTTGCAAAACCAACTTTTTCACAACCTGACCTCATTTCTGAGTTCCCCAAGATGATATTTAGTTTGGCTGCAACATGTATTGGTGGAGAGAATGACAGAAAGATAATAACATTAAAGCAGCCTTAAAGTTTGATGTCTTTATCTCTTACAAATTAACTCCAAAACCTCATGATTTGCTGTTGGCAGACTTCAGTCTCCACATGACATTACATTATCTAAGTAGATTCTTGTCAAGTGCATGTCACCATCATATCCCCAAAAAAGCAGAACCACCAGTGCAAGCTCAATATGGACAAACGGATGGTGCAAGAATACAGACAGACAGTAGCTTATACAGAAAAGCATAGTGAAAGTGTACACTCAAACACAAGGCAGGAAACAGGAAATAAGCCCCTAACAGAGCACATGCTGTACTTTTCCTCATTGCTGGTTTTCAGATTAACTGATTATTGACCAGTTCTTGACATCTACACTGTAAAATCTGACAAGTTGATTTTACTTTAAAAAAAAAAAAAGGAAACCGATTGCTTTAAAAATATAAGTAAATATAACTATTAGTCTTAATTTATGTACACTTTATCTAATAGTAAATTTAGTTATATCAGCTTTAAATTGTGAAGCTGTTGCCACTTAAAAATAATAAGTTTAATTAAATCAATCTTTCTATGTTTTAGCAACTTCTGTAATCCAAGTTTACTGTGCTATATCTCTGTATTCTGACAGTTGCATACTAGTTAATCATAATTGTATATTCATATATTCACATGTTAACAAAACAGAGCTTGCATATCTCCAGAATTCATAATCCTCTCTGTGATGATCAAGTTCAGTCAGGCTAACTTTTTTTACTGAAGTTGCTAAGACTTAGACAGATTGATTTAATTAATTTGTAATTTTTAAGTTGCAACAACTTCACAAAATTAAATAAATATAGATTTCAGGTAAACTTAACAATTAGAAGGTAAAAATAAATTAAGATGAATAGCTAAATTGTATTTTCTTTCACACGGCAATCACTTTCAAAGATTTTTTAAAGTGAGATAAACATGTCAGATTTTACAGTGTACAATTAAAGGAGACTAGCTCATGTATTTTTCTTTTTTTTTTTTTTTTTTGGTATTTTTCCCCCCATATAACTAGCTGATCCGAGGTGAAAGATAAGATTGCTCTAAATCACCCTTTTGTTTTTGCATTCAACTTGCAGATATTCTTTGTGACAACAGTGCGTAACAATACAGATTAAGACCCCCAGCTTACTCTTAGCGGAGCTTTTCTATAATGCCTGTTTTTAGTTAGTTTTAGACGCTTTCTTCAAACATCAGCACTACCCTGTAAAACCTTTTGGCAAACCATCTCTGACAGGGGAAACACAACAATACAACAAATCATCAATTTAGGCCCAAAGCTTGGGGCATGAAAGAAGTCAACATTCTTGAAGTCTGACATCAACTTAATGAAAAACACATTTGTATCAACATCCTCCACTTTCAAACCCGCAGAGCATTTTTCTGACTGTGACGTATTGTTTGGCTATCACCCGAGAGCATCCTGTAAAGAAGCCGCTGTCGCACTGAGAGAAAGAAGACGTGAAAGACTGGATCAAAGGTTTCACTCTCACCGTGTTCATGCTTCCTCATCTTCAAACAGCTTTCAGTGAACCCATTTCTTGTAAATTGTCTATTTTGGCAATGTGAAGTTTAAGTAAAAGGGGAGCACAAAATGATGCAATGCACATACAGGCTTTCCCTCACTTCAAAAGTTCAGTCCCAGAACACTTTTCAGAACTTTGCACTAAAATTTGCGACAACTTCTATTACTGCAAACTGGAACTTTACACTTACACTAAATGGTCAAAAGTTTGTGGACCCTGCTGTACTCAGAGATACCAGAGCTGTGTGATTATCAGCACAAGTCAGTCAGACTTAATGAAAAGCTACGTGCAAAACACTTCAAAAGTGCAAAGGTGCTCTTGATATTAACATTCATTCTAAATTATTATACTGTATTAAGTAGGCTGTGGTCTAAATAACTAACCCGCGGAGAACAGTCTTATCGCAGTAAGCCCTTCCGTCATTTATTGTTGGCTCTAAATGTCTCCCTTGTGTTTTGAACTTAATATAATTCCTTTTATAAAATAATCTTTGGTTTCAAAGAAAAAATCTAATATCAGTTGCTTTTAAATTGGTTGGCGTGGAAGTACAATGAAAATCTATGTTTTGATTGGACAGTTAAATTTGCACATCAGCACTGCTTAAGTGGTGTTCTGGGCCTGTATATTAGATCTCACCACCCTTCAATAAAAATTTAAAAAAGCTTTTTTTCCAGGCAATGACTGACGTCTTCCACAAATTGCAAATTGAAAAGCTAGGGAAGAACTATATTTACATTTATTATAATTACATATATAAAATGATGATACACAATTGTTAGAATTTTTTCAACATTTTTTCAGAGGTAATTTCAGGTAATTTCTTTTTTTAATGAATTAGTTAATTTATTTATTTTTAAACTAATTTTCAGGAAACATTCCTGTTCTTTTTTACTCATTTTGTGTTTATTTTAGGGTCATCGCTTCTTTTATTGTTCATTATCTACTTCACGTTTGCAAAAGAAGTCATGCCAGTTTGCTTAGACTTTAAATTGTTAATAGAGTGTTTTTACAGTGTTGTATTAGTGCTTTAACTTCCCTACATCACACAACAAAAGGCACATTTGAACAAATAACAGTACAATAATATGCTAAACACAAGCAGTAGATGCTGCATTCAGCTCTGATAAAAGTGATGGCTCTTGTTGTTTTGAAAACTCCACAAAGGGCATCAGGCCGTCATCTGAGCCTAAACATCAGCCTCTTTAAGTCTTCAGTGGAATCTCGTGTGCAGCCAACGTCTGCTTGCACCATGAATCAAAATTGCGTGGCAGCAGTAAACAATAGTCAGGCTTGACCAACATGCATCTTATTTGCGAGTGGCATTCAGATAAGAATCTATCTTGATCTGCCGACCATCATGCTTTGAGCTCTCTGATACTTAATTTACGAAGCTGCATCAAACTGCAACGTGATACTGGCTCATCATCATGGCAACTGGTATCACCAAAAAGGACAGCAGATGGTGTTTTCATTAAAGAATTCAAGCTGATAGAAGAATCAACCGAATGACTTTGTGTTGGAGTCTCCGGTGCACTTATCATATTACATTAAGTTCTCTAGCTGCCGGGAAAAAAACACACAGGCCAGTGATACAGGGATGATACACAGGAGCTATGTTGTGTGTTGCTACAAATGCTGCTGTTCCTGTTACACTGTGCACAGTCATGTACATGATTGCTCACTGGAGACCGTGAGCTGAGCATGTCCAAATAATGCATCAATAGTATTATAACCAATAATCATGCAGTGCTGTAACGACCAGCAGCAGAACACAACCATGACAAATGGCTGACAGCTGGAGCTAACAGTCACCTGCAGACCCGTGAACGATGCTTGGTGTCTAAGTTATTATCATTACATTTTAGCTCCAACACATTTTCCCATTTTATGTGTGCAGATGGAAGCCTTTTTGTTTTCAGTCTGACATCTCCTCTGAGCTCCACAGCCAGTCTGTTAGTCTTCATTTTTAATAAGCTGTCACATATATTTCCCCTCCCTGCAATACTCTGTATACAATATTGCTTTTTTTTTTTTTTTAATTTATAGTAACACAAGCCACTGCAGTAAATGTAGCAGCTGCCTTTATTTAATGGTCAAAACAATTTCACTCATAATTTTCTGTTCCTTTTTAATTAGCTCACATTAAATCAGTCACAGTGAGGTTTTGATGTATCAGCTATTGTTTATAAAAGGCGACAGCTCGTGCTGAGTGCAGCAAGACTGCACAACAGCGTGAGCCTATAGGGGAAGTGTTTGCATTTTTGGCTTTTTATAGCCACCGTTCTGCTCTAATGCACCCATAAGACAACTGTTGTGAGGAGTTTGGTGAACAGAGTTTGGTGAACAGAATGTCAATTGTATTTGAGTCCAATAAAATATTACAACATGTCTGTGGATAAAACTGTTCCTATCTGTCGGGCAATATTGGTTCCTTAAACATTAATTTCCTTTCAATGTGCCCATTGAAGCTCCCTACCATGTACTGTATTAAACAAGGGATGTAGCCATAGCGGCGCCAACCATTGGTTTGTGGCCCCCAGGAAGTGTGCTGTGCTTTGAAGTTAATTTTCAAAGTGGCCAAACGGTGTAATTATACCATTATACCAATGCTTATACCATCACGCGATGCCCTGTGGCCCAAAATGACTTTTTCCCATTGACCTCTTACGCCAAAGAGAAATCTGTGAATCATTTGATACATGTGCGTCACAACTCAAAGAGCCACGCAATTAATAATTTTATTCCCATTCAAGTTGGTGGAGTGCTAAACCAAAAGTTAGCCACTCAGCCAACCAAAGTTAGCTGCTCGGCCACATTTGGCCACCGCATCCATGGTTTTGAAGCCTTGTCACTTTGGCCATTTGCATCTTCGATTTTTTGAGTCAGAAGTAACCATATTCAGACAAAAGGGTGGAGCTAACCCTTACACTAGCCACTTGCTTTGTTAGCATGGTGCATTTACAACTATGTTTACCTGTAAAAATGCTAATGTGAATTTTAGCATGCAAAAACCATTAAAACAAAATGCACTTACAGCAAAAACTGGACATACCACTTTGTAGAAGGTCTTTTGGTACAACCAAAAGCAGAGCTTTTGAGGTGACCAACAGGTTACATTGAACAGAAAACACACTGAAATAGCGACAGCTATGACTCTAAGGTTACGTCAGGGTTATGTTCCCTAATCAATGTTATAGCAATGGCAGCGACTTGTCTATGGATGGCACTTGCCTGTTACCTAAAGGAGCAACACCCTTTCTGCAAAAAATAGGCCTTAATAACATTTAGACAAGTGAGTTGTATAAAAATTCATCAATGTATCATACCTGAAACTAGCTATAGAGACCAAAACCAGATATATTTGTTTGTTTGTTTTTTTGTCCCAGTATACAAACTTGTCCATCTCTGCTGTAACGTTGGGCAACATGGCCATTTATGGAGTCTGACTTGCTCTTGGAGCCAGCCTCAAGTGGCCATTCAAGAAACTGCTGTTTTTGGCACTTTCACATTAGCTTTTTTAGCTGTGGATTTGCCACTTGCTCCCTGTGCATAGCCATAGCCATATGGCTAATGGTTATCTGCACGATGAGCGAGTGGCCCTCGTTTGAAATGGTTCATATAAAAATCATGTTTATTTGGAAAGCTTTACAATGTACTTTTTTGTCAATAGTAGAGGAGTCTTTTATTGACCTTGGAAACAGCTGATGAAAACATTCTCACCCCAAGGTAAATTTAGTGGCTACTAGCTTTAAATAGCACAACCTTCATCAGCAGTGTGAACTGTCTAAGTTGTAAATGATAAATTTTCCTTTTTTTCCTAAGCATCTTTTCATCCACGTAGGCAAATTAATTGAAAACATGAAACAACCTCTAAGCTGACAAGTACTTAAAGTACTAGTTTTACTACCCCACCCAACCCTATGACACCCACTATGAGAACCAGTCTGCAGCTGTCAAACCCAAAGACATGAAAAATAACAAACCGACAGATCACCAGTCTGGCACATAGTGATTTAGCCTGGATCACCACCAAGATTTGAGCTTCATTACATTTACAGCACGACTTGCAACTGCTAGAGACTAAGATTTTCTGTGTGTGTGTGTGCGTGTGTGTCTTGGACACAGCAGGGAGGTCTAGTGGAGAGAAACACTGTGTATTGGCATTCTGCAGGCTGCAGGACTCTGGCTGTGTGGAGTTGAGCAACATGAAGGTCTTACCAGAGGAAGTGGCGAAGTCTGACTCCAGGCAGCGCTGAGGAGCTGCTGAGCTCCCCGAGAGAAACACCTACAAACACACACACACACACACACACACACACACACACACACACACACACACACACACACACACACACACACACACACACACACACACACACACACACACACACACACAGAGCCGCAAGCATGATAAACATCACAGTCCAGTTATGAGTGCGTCCTCAGGAAGGCTGGAAACAATCACGAACATGTTGCCATGGCATTAAAAATTGACCTTAGGCATTGAAAAGTTTAAATGCTTCTAACTGATGAGGGCAAAGATATGAAAAAAAACGCACCTATAACCCAGCCTGTGTTTTCATTGCATCTTTGAAAGTCAGGAAATTTAAAGGAAGTAAATATGTCACCGTGAAGCACAGACACAAGGTTTAACGCCTTGTGCTCCTTTGTGCTCGGTGGCAGGATGTAGTCAGAACACTACATCCGGCTAAGATGAAATCACATGAACTCCCACGGCGTCTTGAAAGTATTCTCCGGTGGTTACCACATGTGGTCGCAACCACTAATACTCTCCCCCCCCCCGACTCAAACACACTGCAGTAAAGGAAGAGAAATCCCAGTATAACTTTCTTTTCCCTTTTGGACGGGCGGCACTCAAATGAGTCAATATATCTTCTCATGTGTGTCAGCCCCTGAAGCGCAGAATGGCATTTTGGGAGGAAAACGGCCATAAATAAAACAACAGTGACAAAACAACATGTGCAGGGGAGCAGAAATGCTCGGCCTGCACTCTGGTGTTTTGCCAAAAATCAAGTTATGTTGAGTTTGTGATGAAATCTCCGGGGAAGGAGGGAAAAAAAAGCAGGAGGTGGTTTGATTATGACGAGAGTGAGAAAGGAAAGCATTTGTTTATGTCATTAATTCAGTGGAAGGACAGGGCTGGTCATCTCTCTCCGACAGACGGCAATCACTTGTAATCAGACTTAATGGGCACTCTAATGGGAATGCTTTTCCTCTCTCCGTGCTCTGTCTGTAGCACTCTGCAACACACTTGTCCACGCAAGCGTGCACACACATGCGTGCATGCACATATGCAACTCAGTGTAACGCCACACTTTTGTCTGAACGGTGATTATTGTTTTAATAATACTGTCTATCCATAACAGTACAACATCATCAAGTCCTATTTGTATGTAATGCTAATTTACATACTTGCTTGGTTTATATTCTCTTCGGGTCTCATTTGCATTCATTCATTTGCAGAGGCTGGTTACAGCTGAGTCTTAGCTGTTTAAAACTCACTTCTGTCGCCCCTCACTCTCCATCAACACTCATACAACATTACAAACACACAATTTACATCGCTCATTAGCCAGTAATCTGCTATATCATTGTTTTTAGGCAGTCTTGCGCTATCATCAGTTATAATTATATTTATTTTATTTAATTATTATTTGTATGATGCCACACACTACAGCATTCTGGCATTGGCTAATTTGCAAAATCCATTGCTAGATGAGCCTTTATATTGTAGTCACTTACATAATTGCTACAATCTGGGAACATATGGGTCATGGTAACATTACTACAAAAAAGCAGTGCCCCATTCTTGTGCCAGGATGCTTGTTACACTATTATGACTTCTAAACTCCTATAAACACCTTTTTGTAGTGATGCTGCCATTTTCCTGGGTCTAAGAAATTAAGTTACACTAAAGGAAGGGGACCTGTCTTCTGCCAATGTGCCACTTTGCCATTTTGTGTATAAGGCACAGTTGCAGAATGAGGGGACAGAGTTGTCTCGCTTTTAAGCTGCAATGGGAGGTAGTAACAGCACCGGGTCTGAATAAACAGGACAGCCAGCAGGACGAGATCACAGGTGAGACAGTTGGGACACATGATGTGTACCACCCACCACGGGAGATTTAAAAAGTAGCTGTTAGCAGTTATCGGCTAACTAAAAGAAGAAAACAGCGGCCATAAACGTCTGCAAATTGAGAAAACACTGAGATTCAGGAAATCCTTACCCTCCGACCAGAGGACGAGATCAGCCGCCATATAACAGAGAGGGTAAATGATTACGATTAACATCCCATTCTCATTGTTTATAAAGCGCTGCAGACACACGTTATGTGTCACACCAGAGGCCGCCACTGTTGTGTTTCATGTCATGCCCGTCACACTGTTTTAATTTTTCCAGGGGAATGATGCCACGGTCGTTCACAAAGGAGGCATAAAGAAGGGACTTTGTAGAGGCCCTAACGTGTGATCTCTGTGTATAAAGGGCTACAGATACTGCACCAGTCACACAACTAAATATTCAAAAGAAACACAGTGACTGGAAAATAAATCATATTTTAATTCCCTTTTTCTGGTAATTACAATTTGGACCAATTATAGACTGAATAAAAATGCTTAGCTAATAACTTCCATGAAGAAAAGCCCTGCATCACGTACACAACATGAGCAAGGCTAAGCAAATGTTGCCTCAATTACATTATTTCTAGCCACCCCAAAAAAAGGATCAATATCACTTACAGTGTGATAATTGCTGGCAATATAAACATAGTTTATCTAACATTATCAACACAAAATTGCAAAAGTATAATCAATGCAATGCACGGCACATTTTCACCAATAAAAATGAGTTCATCTTGAATATATTATTATTGCATCATAAATCAGTGAGTTTTCCGCTGAAGATCAAATCTCTTGCACTCTGTTGTTATTGTTACTATTGATTCATAAGTGCCAGTTAAAACTGACACTTTATGGATCTTTAGCCAGGTAACAGCTTCTACAAGTTCAGTGCCCGCAGAATGCCTTGTCTGTAGTTTAAAAGCGTAATTCACTTTCCACTTCCTCTGCAACAAGTAGTTATTATTATCTTTGGCTACTAAATAAATGTGGTAAACACAGAGATAATATGATGTAGACAGAGTCGCTAATACCTTCCTTGATTCCAACGTTACTTGAAAAAAAAGCTGTTTTCAAAATATTTTTCGACTGTGATGTTATTATCCACTCAGAAATGTGTGTGTGTATATATATATATATATATATATATATATATATATATATATATATATATATATATATATATAGGTGAGGAGAGACACAAGGAGAAAGATGAAAAGAAAGTGTGTGCGAAAAAAATAACCCACCCCACTGATACACTCTGTTACTCAGTTTCCATGGTGATTTGAGTTATATTTGACAATGTGACGCACATTTTCAGCATCCACTTTTGCTGTTAGTCATCTTCATCTTTTCCAGTGCAGTGAGCTAAAAGTATGAATGGTTCAGACTGAAGAAAAGTAAGATAAAATGCCATTTGGGCCTGTGTCCGGGCCTGGAGAAAGTCTAGAAAAGACATGCCGATGAGCGTCGACAGGCTGGACTAACGGTTGTAAATAGTTAAGTTAAAGCTGGGCAGGGCAGCTTCTCCTTAGCATTTTCCTCCAGGGGTGTGTCAAGTGGTTTGTGGAAAACTTAATGAATACAAGGCTTTCTTTTGCCTGTGATCCTAACTCGCAAGTCCTCTCTTGATGTTTTCAGTGTGATTAGTACTGTGCACTCCAATTACCTCACTGTTAACTCAGTCTGAATGGTTAGAATATAAACTGAATGTGAGCTTGAGGTCTGGAAAAAACATCCGATACTTGAAGATGCAAGAATGTAGCCAAAAATCCAAGAGCTGGCTTTTAGAGCTTTACATTACAACATTTGTACTATTATTCTAGTGTTTTTCATGCTGTGGTGTTTCTGTTGAATCTGCCTTATATTTGCAACAGTAGCTCAGGGGATGATCACCCCTGTCACCTTTTCTACAGCGAGAGGCGCCTCTATCTAGTTGTTTATAACAGTATTTTTTGCACACTGCTGTTGTTGTTGTTGTGCTTCAGGCACCTGACGTGCCTTTGTGGGTTTTTGGAGAAGCGGTCTAAAAGCGCCGCAGGTTAACAAATGTTCAAATGCTCAACATCACTGCAGCTTTTTCCCTCCTGTCCAATCAGATAAACACATGTAATACATGCGTTGGTTGCATATTATAAACAAATTTTGAAAACCAAAAGAGAACATTTATTAATCACTAAAGAAAATATTACAGAACTCTGCACTGTGCAACAATATAGCGCTCATCCTGATTCATTACTGATGGTGTTTATTTTTGGATTTTTCTCCAATCAGTTTAATGTCCTTTTCATTGGTGATCCTCATTGTCCTGGACTAAAAAGAAGCTTTGTTCAGGACAATGTATAAGTGAGAAGTGGAAGGAAACCATGTGACCATGGAGAGAAACATCACTCCTACTAGAAAGGCCCCAGTCAGGTTTAAAGAAGTATTTCAGCAATATAAAGAGGGTCCTCACATAAAACTAGGCTGTCTACAGTAGAAAGACGTAAATACTTTTGAAATTGTCCAGAGAAAACAAGAAAAAAAAGGCAGCGGCATTTGCTTTTGCTAAAGAGGTATAAAACCTGAAATTACCAGAATGTACCGAACCAGACTAATAATGCTCCTGCTGGTAGGTGATGTAATGCAAAGTCGCCGTTCTGCACAATGGTGGGTGGCTGGTAAGCAGTATGGTGCCCACTTCCTGTTCACAACCTCCTGCTATTACAGCTAAACAGCCCAATGGTCAGTGCAGTAACAGAATCTTGATTTACATTCGATCAGCCCTGCCTGCTTATAAAGTTTGACTGGATTTCAGTCTGAAAGAGAGAGAGAGAGGTGCGTCTGTCTCTTGATGCACTTCTATGTTCTTTGTGTCCGCAGTAGCGGCAAAATTGTGGAAGTACAGCTTGTACTTTGAACAGCCTAAAAACCAGCAAAAGAGCGTAGCAATAATGCATAATAAGGCAATAATGATTCGTAAAAAAACTGAAGGTCTGATTTTGGGGGTGGGGTATCTAAGAACTGGTTAGATGGAGAAAAGTTTACCACAATTCATCTACACACACTGTTTTGATTCAAAGCAGGCTGAAAAACAAGCAAAGTAACCCTTGAAAGGAGCTCTTAGCCGGTAGAAAACAGAGCGCAGCAATAATGCATAATTAAGGCAATAATGATTCGCAAAACTGAAGGTTTGATACGCAACCATGGTTTTTGGAGTCACAGTTCTGTATTGTTCAGAGAATGAAGAAAGCAAAAATATGCTATTACTTTTATTTTAAAATCGGAAACACTCAACAGTGACTCATTAATAATCTTGCGGGTATTGTACAGTCGTGTTGGGGAGAACCATGTGTCATGTTTTATGAGCTAAATGCATCATTAATAGACTCCTCTGGATACATCACTCATTACTAGTAAATGATCTGCAAAACATGTTTTTCCTATTCTCTGTTAATTACTTATGAACACGGATGTGAAAGGAATAATGTAACCACAAAATGACCATTTGTATAACAATCACTCATAGCGTTACCTTGGATTTGTGAAAAAAAAACAAAAAACCTTTGTCTTTCTTACATGTCCCAACAGTAAAAGAAGAATGCAAGAAAGGCGAGTATCTTCATGAATTGAAGCAATCAGGGTAAACTTGACCAAGTAGGTTTGTTGCCTAAACCTAACTATAACATCTGACAATGTTAACAACATATTACAACATGTTTCACTCAGGAATCAGCTGTGCATCACATACAGACAGAAAAGGGAACAGACAACCAAAACAGACAACCAAACAGAAGGCACAAGAAAGTATTAGTATTTGATGACGTGGAAATGAGAACGTGTTGTGTGTGTGTGTGTGTGTACATACATATATATAGGTATTAATGCTCAAAACAAAACTTTATATACCGATCTGTCCATCCCCAGTTTTCCATGTAATATGAACAGCATGGTAAAAGGTGTTTCGTCCTTCTATTTCTCCCTTGCAATGTCTAAAACTGACTAGCTGGGAAAAAATGCTAAAATCTCTCCACGCAGTGCATTCATTTATATTTGTTAGCAGTCACTCACAAACCTCAAGGACCAATGTTACAAATATATTGCAGGGTCTTTAGAGTAGAAGTTTTTAATGTGAAGCAGTTGTGTTTAGTTTGAATGGACATTAAAGAAGAATTCATTACAGCTTTAATAGGACTAAAGCGATTGGATTACAAAACAGTGCACCATGTTGAAAAAAAGTCAAAGTAAGAGCATGAAGGTAGGAGTGAGACTCAACTCCAAGAATGGCTTGCACCTTTGAATTTATGAGTCAGACAAAAATTCACCTCATAGCACAAGAAAGCAGAGTGCTATGACAATGCTGCAGGCTGAGAGTCCTTAAATGAACCCAGTCTGAGCATGATCCTCACTGGAATGAACACCTCCTCGAAGAATTGCGCTCATATACAACTATTTGCAAAAGGAACACAGTGTGCTATAGGAGCTGTGGAGAGGAAGCACGTGCAGAGGAGAGGTCTGATTCAAAAAGGAAAAAGTCTCGCTGGAGCATTTAAAAAAACACAAGACTGAAAACTGTCCAAGACCAGCCCTCAAGGAAACGTTAGAGTGAGTGGACCTAAATTAAGCACATACACGCACACACACACAGGTAAAGATAACTGACCTAATTATTATGAGTCAAGCACCACTCTGAGCTGTCGACACCTGAGGAAACGGCTGGAACCAAAATGAGTCAAAGCTGTAATCACTGCCACCGCTAATTCTACAAGTTGCTGAGTAAACCGTCTGCATGTAATTGTTACATTGTGCATCAAGTGTGATTTGCAGTTGCGACGATATGAGATTTTCACGGTACAATGACGGTTTCAAGGTATCACAGAGCTATCGTTATTGTCAGTCAGAATGACCCCCAAAGGAATGAAAACCGAGGGACCAGTTTTGGTTTGACAAATGCTTTATCGCTAAAATTAAGACTTGAAAGTATGTGTAAAAAGTCTCTCTTTTGAAAATAAGGAAAACACAGGTGAGATTCTCGGGCAAGTTGCATCTTTTTCTTCATTATCATAGATAAGCAAAAGTATATTGTATGATTATTGTCAAGTTTAATATCACAGTATACCTTAAAACCAGTATATTCTGCAGCCCTACAGTCAAGCACCAAGGTTCGTACGAGTTCATTTAAAAATTCATCTTGAATAGTCCCCCTAAAAAACATTACTTACATGGTCCATCTGACTGACAAGACTGCCTGACTTGTCTGAAACAAACCACCAGAAACAGGTGGGTTTGAAGAATTTTGAGCCAACTTAATACAGCATCCAAACCGTGGATTTACAGCATTCAGGTGAGTCATTATGCCAATAGGCAAGAAACAAAAAAAACTTTTTCTTATAGATTTACACTGCAAAAAGAACATCACAAACCCTCGTTTCAATGACTCGTTTCACTGTCGAGAAGTGATTCATTCACCACGTTTACATGACGTTAGAAAAAGTCCAATTATTGTGTAAGTCCGACTAAAACTGGACTTTGAAAAACATGCAAACATGTTAGTCTGACTGTAATCGTACTAAGTCGAACTTCTCAAAGTCGGACTAATGCGGTTGGGGTTGTTTACTCAAGTGGGCCTGAACTGGCCGAGGCATCGTGCAGATGCTCCATAGTTCCCACGCCAGGCTTTGACCTGGAGGTCGAACAGCATGAATTCATTAAGAAAGCTGGTTAAAACAAAAGGCACAATAAACTGTTAGAATGTTGATTATTAAAACATGACATTATTGAAACCAAATGATTAATAAATAAGCACTCTCCCTTCATACTCTGTGGGACTGCTTGGGGATAAAGCCTTATGGAGAAAAAAATATTAAAACTATAAGAAAGAAGGTCTGGAAGACGGTTATTCCAAAAAAAGATTTGGCCTTTGGATTAACTGATGGATGTGGACCGATGAGTTGTACTGCTGGTTAGAAAAATGTAAAAACAGGTCTATAATGGCATGATGTAGAATATTATTTTAAAGACAAAATGTAAAGAAAAGCTGCCCTGTAATTTTCTTTGTGTTCATTTCTCCACGTTTATCAATTTTTTGTCCAGCTTTAGATAGACGTGAATCGTGGTCTGTGATCTTGATTTGTAATTTGTTTTAATGATTAATCGATCCTAAAAAAATGTGTCATGTTAATCTTGTCTTAATCCACTATGAAAGTAATCACAGTTGCAACCCTAATTCAATGTATAATGAGAAAAACAGTTAATCCTCACATCAGAAATAGGAACTAGAAATTTTTTTTATAGTTTTGCCTGAAAATTATTAATCAAAATTGTAATTATTATTTTTATGATTAATCCTTTGTTGATTTACTAAATTAACTGACTATTTGCTGCAGCCCTAACTAAATTACTGCATTGCAAAACATACCATATGTGAGGGAAGTTTACTATGACAGAGAAAGTACAGAACAAATGTTGGCATTGTACATTTTTTCATTATCATGTGGCAGACACGCTGAGACTTTACATTTCTTTATGTTTCAGCAACGCTGTTGTTAACATGTGATCGGGCTCATCTACAAAAAACACTTGGTCATGGTTAGGGAAAGATGTTTCAGCTTAAAATACCTGGTTTCCGCAGAACAGTCATGACCGGAAAAGCTGTCGATGTCTGTAAAAAACAACCGCTTCGAGACACTGACACCCTATTAGAAAAACAGCAACGGGTTGTCAAAAACAACCCGTTTTGTTGTTTGTTGCTCCTGAACAGTGGTCTGCAGTGGTCTGCAGCTTGGCAGGCATCTCGCCTAGGTGTCACCCCGTCCCCTCCTCCTCCCGGTGACAAAGTCAGCTCATATACTGCGTCACTTAGGAAACGTTGATATGATTTGTATAAAATGTACATTTTTAAGGTATCTGTGTTTTGCAGAAATGTACAATGGCAACATTTTCTTCTGGTGATTGCACTGGAAATAAATTTGTGCTTGTTTGTGTGCGTTTGTGAGACGCACAGGTTAATATTGCAAACATACAGAGTAGAACATAATGTGCAACATTTGGGATGCTGCAGATAAAGGTTAGAAAAATATCTAAATTTCATGCATCTCTTGCCCTACTAACATCAGCACCTTACACGGCGCACACAGACACACACCTCCCTTTCAGCCTGACAGTCTCTGCTTTCGCCTCTCTGAGCGAGCGTGGGTCACATCAGGACAATGCGCCGGCTTGCAGACTCTGTCTGCAGCAATACCGAGTTTTTTTCCCCCCTTTTTTTGCCAGCCTCATGGACACTATTTCAGCGCCCGAATGAAAAAAAGCAATGAAGGGAGGATGAAAAAAAAAAGCCCTTTTCAAATTGATGACAGCAGTGGGCGCTGAGGGAAACCATTGAAAGGAGTATATAAAGCAGCATCATAGCGTCTGCCTGTCCTCCCCCCTCCTCTCTCCCGACATCAAAAGTGTGCGCCCATCCTGAGCCGACAGAGCTCCAGATCGCTGCGGTGCATGCTGGGTAAGAGAGGACAACTCAGGACACATGCAGGGACTTTAAGGATACTGCAGTAAGCTGTTCACAATGAAAAAAAAAGAGGGAAAAGATGCAGAGAGACAGAGGAAGGGAGGGGAGGGAGGGGGGCAAAAATACTGGCTGGATCAGCGGAGGATGGAGGAATTCAACTAACATTTCATTCTGACAAATATGAACACTGCAATTCTCAGTTTTAACTGTTTATGCCGTTAAACCTCCGCACGCTGATAGGAAATTGCTGATATGCAGCGACTGAGTCTGAAGGAAATTAGATGAATTAATTATTTGCTTCTTTTATATCGGCATTGTTTTTCATTTTTTATTGAGGATACCACAAGTCGTCTCATTCGGACTGAGAAGGAGCCTCTTCTGTCAGTTTGTTGTTTACCGTATTTGACCAGAGATGACGCAGTAAAGCTGAAATCTGTTCACATGAAATGCTCAGTGAACTGATTGTGTCGTCATGTGCGTTAAGACTGGTTAATTAATGCTGCATGTCATCAAAGTGATAACTGTACAAAACCCAGATACTCATTTAACAATAATGTTAAACAAATGAAGAAACAACAAATATGTGACATTTTTGCCCAATAAACAATTCAAAGGACAAATAATTTATCTATATTGTTATTTTTCTTTATTTTACAACTACACTGCACATTAATAAACAATGCTGTTAATGTGTTAATGAGAGTTATTTTGCATTTGTAGTGTCTGGACAAATGTAAAATTAAGTCACTGTCAATGAAATGTGACATAAGCATGCAGAGCCATTCTACAAATATATTATTAGTAAAGATAATTCACAATAATACATTATATATGCATTTTACTAAATGAACAGATAATTGTTGCAGTGCAATAAAAAAAACCCAAATAATCATTGTATTATGTGCCTACTAATATGCTGCATTATACATTAAAAACACCTAAAAATTTGTTTGGTGCATATTTTGTATATTTATATCTTTTTTTAATATCCTATATATTATATTTTCTTAAGTTTAATTTTGTGTTAATATACCTGCTGGTATTACATACTAATCCTGTCTCCCAAGAACTATACTTCCAAACGTCGTTTCAAATCAAGGAAAATACAAATGATCTGAGAGGATTTGTTTTGTTCAACTAACAGTTGATGAGGACTTATACGAAATATCACTGTATTACAGTAAAAGGGGTTAATTTATGGAACAACTGTAGTGTGGAACTAAAAACATGTAAAACATTTAATGAGTTTAAACATGTCTTTAAAAACAATATACTGAAGGGATATGAGCTGATAGAAGTGAGAGAGAAACAGACAATAAGAAGTGATACAAGACAGGTTGGCTGCTTTTGTTAGTGTGACTTTGTTTTTCTGTATTTATGTGTTTCTGTGATGTGATGTGTTTGTGTGTGTGTGTGTGTGTGTGTGTGTTTGTGTGTGTGTGTTTTCCAGATTGATCTGTTCTCCTTTGTTGTATTTATTCCTGTTTGATTTGATCAAGGTGTGTATGGTGCATATGTATATGTGTATGTAGGTATATATGTGAATGTATGTATGTATGTAGGTGTCTGTATATGTGTATGTACATATATGTATATATATAAAATGGGGAAAAAAGGGGTAGGATTTGGTAAGTATTTGCTTCTTTCTACTCCTTTTCGAACATGAAATACTTATGTTGGTTTACAGAATATGTACGGTGGGCATCTGATGTTTTTTTGCCCACATCGAATAAATATCTATCTATCTATCGATCTTTCTATCTATCTATCTATCTATCTAAATACTTATTTGTAAAATCATACACATTTTGGAATAAACATATGCTGCCTTGATTGCATTGTTATAACTAACAACCAAAACTGAATATTCTTGCTTACAATATCTGCAAAGATGCAAAATTACTTAACACATCTGCAAAATATACACTGTATATTTCATTTGTTTGTCATATTTGTTCTCTACTTTAGCCACTTTATTTCTCATGTTTCGGTAAATCATTCGGTTAAGGTGAGAGAAATTAAGCGCCAAACTGAGGTGCAGGTGAGGTTTATCCAACAGCCTGCATACTGCAGTGCAATAAAAAAAGAAAAAGACAAAAAAACAACCCTTAACACCTCTTGGTTGTTTTTAGTATTCCCACTGAAGTACTGCCACTGAACATAATCCAGACAGCAATTGTGCTTCCTCCAAAACATATTTGGCTGAAGCATTTAGTGGTATATAAATGGAATCAGAAGGAGACAGGTTGACTCTCTGCTCTATAGAGCCGTGGGGATTTATTTAGACACAGGCAGAGAGGAGGTGGGACAGCAGGAGTGATGACAGGAGGAGTATGTTGTTGGATATGAACTGAAAATTATAAATAAAAGGGTTTTAAAAAATATGCAAAGCAGACGCAGTGAGAGAAACAAGAAAAACAACCAAAAACCTAACCCTTTGCGATGGACGAGTAAGCCCTTCTGTTTTCTTTTTCTGGTGTGTCACGTAACATTTGACGTCAAAAAAACATGTCGGAAAACATGTTCGTGAACAGCAGAAAGCAGCATAGAGGCCAGTGAAAATGTTACAGTGGATATTTTATATATTTTACTTATTCAGTCTCTCTTTCAAACTCAGAAAAATAATAATAAAAAAACCCCCAAATAAATAAAAAATTACATCTATGCAATCTCTTTTCTAAATGATTCACTCCCTCCTATTTCCCTATACATTCATGTCATGCTGCAAATAAAGCGTCCTCTGTTTAACAGCAGCTTAACTAAAGAGTGTGTCATATAATGGTCAGTGTGTTATTTATTCCATTCGTCTCAGAGACTTTTATGTTTAAGTCCAGAGTGAAGCTCTTTGATATGTTTTCTGTGAATGTGGTTTGTTTAAAGCTCTCTCTTGACAGCAAGCTTCTCAGACATGTTTTTTCACTTGAGCATCTAAGAGCGCAATTCATGCTTTTGTTGACAACATTAAGAGAATCGTGATCGGGGTGTGTCATTGTATTGGAAAAGGGGCGGAAATAAGCACGTCCACTTAGGTGTCATATTTCGATACGCTGATCGGAGCTGCAGCAGATGAACACCAGAGACTACTGCAGACACATTCGTCCACTGTAACCTTTCCCACAAAAGACAAAAGCTTTAGTAGGTTTTTATGTCCAGTGGGAAAAGGACTAAATAAATCTCGCTGAGCCACTGATTACACTAAAAACATGCAAAATGAAATTGTCATATTGTTTTTTAAGCATTAAAAATGATAACTGTCATACTTTTAACACTGTTATGAAAAAAAGAAGATGTGATGTAACAAAATAAATATTTTTCTGTCTTACATTTAGCCTCTGTTCCACATCCTGTGTGTATCCATCTAACCTGGGTCCAAGTTTCACCCTGGCAGCGTTGTTAACACTGACCTTGCATGTTGTGCCAACTGTTCCTCCCCCAGCCTTCCTGCTGGCATTTAACTGTCCACAGACCTGACGTAGCAGTGTCTGCTGGATGGTAATATATGAAACTGCGATCCCGCTGTGACCTCTGCATGCGTAGAGCGGTATTTCAACTGTGTTAGTGTGTGAATTAGTCTCACTACGAGTGCTGAGAATGTATGCCTGCAGCAGACAGGCAGCGCTACAGGGAATACATGTTCACATAGCCTGTGTCAGCACTGATCAGCTGCCACTGCTTCCTGCCAGATGTGACAGCAAGGATACCAGCGTCCAGACTGAGGCCACGCCAGGGGAAGTCCCCCTGCAGCTGGCCCACAGGGCGCCACATACCTGCGCTGCACAGTCGCTCTGTTAAAGGTGTTTCTACACATCATCGTATCAGTGTCAAATCAACGCTGAGACCTTAATATCATTAGGATAATCTACTCAGGATACAGTTAAGAAAATTGGTGGTTTCCAGCTCACAACTGAATGTGGATGGTGAGAATAAATGTTAGTAACGTACGTTTCGGCAAACTACGGATATGTTATAATTGTATGTTATTATGCAGCCTTAAAACTTAACATTTCAACAACTCTGTGGTTGGCGTATGATTAGTTTTAGGCAGAAAAACTGCTTGGTTGTGGTCAGGAAATAATTATGTATTGGCCTAACCCTTTGAAACCTGAACGAATTGACTATTTCTCTCAAAAACAAGAGAAGTTATGAGTTGCAAGAAAATTACATGAAATTTAGCAAAATAAGGAAAGAAAAAAATGTAAGAAAAAAAGGAACAACATAAAATGACAAGGAAAATAAATAAATAAAATATTTAATAGTAATACTACTACTACTACGACTAATAATAATAATAATTATTATTATTCCTGGACATTTTCCCCTATTTCTTATTATCATAATCTCTCTCTCTCTCTTTCTCTCTCTCTCTTTTAAAACTAATTTTCAGGCCATTTTTCTTTTCCTAATTTATTTTGTGGGACATCTCATTGCCTTTGTAGCCATATTTTCAAAAGAAAACAAATAAATTTGCTCAGGTTTCAAAAGTTTAAATGCATGTGAAAGGCATCTGAAAGCAGCACAAGAAATATGATGTTGCTGCAGGTTTCAAAGGGCTAAAATACACAGTTTTGGTTGCACAATTATGGCTGGAAAAATAGTTACAGGTAGCTAAAAATCAGCCACGTTTGGTGGCTAAAAAACCACAAACCCTGAAAATGGAAAAATGGAAAATGACTTGCACTATAAAATATTTAATAACTTGTTACTATTTTACTTTTATCTGAGTAGGTTTCTCAAATGGTAATTTTTACTTTTACTTGAGTCATTTTTATGGGAGTAATTACACTTCAACTACTTGTAGAATTGATTTTCAATACTATATTCTTTTAGATTATGGTGTGTAAATAGATAACTCCATTTGTTTTTGGAGAACGGCGCCCTCCTCCTACTCTGTGTCACATGCAATCCAACACACAAAGTTTCACAAAATGCAAAAGCAAGCCAGTAGCTAAAATATCTATTTTTAGTAAAACAATGCACAGAAGCATCTAGTGCTATAGTACGAAGCCTACCATAAGAATTCTCACAATCACTTTAACCCTTTAGCAACCTGAGCAAATTGGCTTGAGTTTCTACTAAAACAGAGAAAAAGGCAATGACGAACTTGGCAAGAAATGTTTTCGAAATTGCATTAATAAGTAAAAGGTGAGAAACTTACCCAAAATTATTCGAAAAATATCCAAAAAGGGAAAGTGTCCAGAGAACTATATTTTTAATTACAAGAACTTGATATTTAAAATATGTTACAGAAAAAAATGTAATAAAAATCTAAATAAATATCTTTTAAATTATTTTCAGTGCTTTATTTAAGACATTTTCCTATTTGTTTTTATTATTTCACTTTTATTCTTTTTGGCTTATTTTAAAGTAGTTTTCTTAAAACTTTTTTTGACTATTTTTTTTTTTCATTCATTTCATTTTTAGGCCATGTCTTGTTTAGTTGCTTGTTGCCTTCTCCCCATGTTTTTGAAAGAAATTAAGCCAATTTGCTCAATTTTCAAAGAGTTAAACTAAAATAGACCAGTATGTTCAGGGTAACAACATTTATTATACGATTTCAGCAGTCATTATAAGAGATACTGTGGCACAGATAGACTGCACACACAGTGTCTGTATACAGGATTACTGTATTCCTGAATCCCATATAAAGATGCCTTTCAACAGCTTATCCCAGACAAGACCTTAAGTGAGGCATTATCTATTATTCAGAGCCGTATGTAAACACAATCCCTGAAAGCACAATGCGCATTACACACTATCTGAGCAATAACACAATGTATTCTAGCATTAACATAAGCACTGTCCTGGAAGTGAAACTGGAAAGTTATCTTGTAACTCGGCACCATTATGTGACTGCTTGTCTGCGGTCTATCACGTCGAGGGAACAAAGTGTTTTGTGGTGGGTTTTTTTTCATAGGGAGGGTTTTGCAGGATGCAACAAGACTGATTTCAAGAAGTGACCTTCGGAGCCAAACTGATGACCTTTCCTTAAACCCGCCCCTCTTCAGATTTACGAGACTGTAAATACTGAACTGTAAGAGCTAATTTTATCTATTCATCCAAGCTATAATTATTCATTTACAAGTCACTAACAAGGGTAATAAAACTGCACAGAGACACACTAAAACTGCAGTGAACTCTGCACTGTGAACGCCTCGCCATGGACCTCAAAGCATATTCAGAGAACACGCCACACTTTAAGGCTTGTCTCTGATAGACAGTCAATCTGGACTATCTTGAGTTACTGCTTTATTGCGCTGTCGGTCATTCTTTTGAACAGCAGTTTTTGCCTTTGCATTCAAATACTGCACAGCATCAACACACTCTCAGTTAAAGATGCATTTTGTAAGATCTGGACATCATTTTAGTTTAAAATATTAAAAAATAAAAAAGAACTAATCCCGTCAACAGGGTGTGAGGAAGTGACACCTTTGACGTTATGTCCAAGATGCCGATGAATTAGTTAGTTAGGGTGTACGAAACACAGCGATGGCAGAAGAAAAATGACTGTTATCACTGTCACAAGCAGCTCCCGGAAAGAAGCAACATTACGCGGCAAAGAAAAGAGGTGATGAAAGAAGAAGCTAAACTAGAGTTGGTGTGACTTTCCAATGCTGCAGACAGCTCTTGGAGAATAAAAAGATGATGCTCAAATCGGAACATTTTTTTTAAAAAGTAACATCTAACACTAGCTATTTACTGAAACACATCTTTAGTCAAAATAACTGTAGGTTTACAGTTTGCAATAAACTTTTCGAATGGCCTGATGTGACTGTTTTCTTGTTGCTGTGGCGTTGCTAAAACTGAGCAAAGTAAGATATTAAGTAAACTATACACAAACGCCACACATCAAGATCATAAAATAGCGGCCTTGTTTAAACCGTCTGTATTCTTGCTCTGCTGTCAGTTATGAGTTGCCTTTATTTTTAACTTTATTTATGGCTTCCACTTCCGTCACCGGAAGAACCGCCAGAATCTCTCAGTCTCTGCTGTTAATTGCCTTTTATCCAGTTTTGGGCCTCATTGTTTTTGTGGATTACTTGCCTCGCCATGTACCTCACAGTCGAGCCTATTCATAGAACACACAACGCTATAAAGCTTGTCTTTGTTAGAAAGTCTTTCATGTTGTTTTACAGCGAATGTTTTTCTCATTAGTCCACCATAAGAATATTACATAGCATAGGAAGTAAGCTTTTGCTCAGGATCTAAATTCATACAGCAGTAAACCAGTAAAATCTGGGTTTTCCTCCCATTGGTTTTGCAGCACTGCCCAGTTCTCTACAGTAAACACTAGTTTTTTCCCAGAGAGGCAGGCGGGGCCGGGGGGGGAAGAAAAGGACAGCGGCATGATGGGTGCCAGGCTGGCAGTACCATTATTGGATGAACAAGACGTTTCTGGGCAGAAGAGCAGGAAGCTGTTTGCTGCAGGATTCCAGGCAGTAAAATCAGAGAGACGTTCAAAAAACAAAGGAAAAGCAAGTCAAATTAAAATGAGAAACTCATGTCTCTCAGCTCAGCACCACTTTATGTGCAATGATATTCTCACACTTATTATACTGTTTCACTACCTGGTCACGAGCCTCACAATCAGCTATAAAACCCATCATATCATTCTTTAATCAGACAATAAAAATTGTGGGCAAAATGAGGGGGTATCATTGCAACAGCTTGAAAAACACCAAATGTTAAGCTTTGGAAGCGTCATAAGTTAGAACTTAAAACTTATTTTTAAATGCTTACATAGTCACGCTGCCTCTCTGCTTAATGAGTTTGTCACAAGACACCAGCACACAGCAGAGTCAACACACAAGCTCCAACAAACGATATCTGTCGCATTGCATTACGCAAAACCTCATTTGGAAAGTCTCCATTAAAGAAGCAAAACTACGGGACTGTCTGCTAACAGAATTAAAAATGTAACCCAATTTTATTGTTTCTAATAGAGATATTAAGTCTAAAAGAAAAACAACATTGTTCTCACACTTGAACCACAGTAGACACACCTGTGTTTTGCGTGTGTGTGACTGTATTTCTGTGAATGGATTTGGCAATGTGTTTATTTGTATCTCTGGGAATGTATTTGTGATATTTGTGGATATATTTTTTAGATGGACAGATCATTTTTAATGTGTGTTTGTGTTTGTGGATGCCTTTTTTTTCCCCTTCTTAATATTCTATTTCCTCTTTTTTTAAGCCCCCTGTGGCCAGTTGTTGCTAAGTAGCATTTTGCTACAAACACTAAACACAGGGCATCTGGTCCTGGTGCATAAATGTACATTTCTAATGCTACTGTGATATCCATATCAAACAAACTACAACTAGAACTATGTGGAAAGGATTTTTCTGAACAAGTAAACAAGAGCTTCTAAATGTAACTCGATAAGCAGTGTGTCCTAACTCCACGCGTCCTCCTAATAAGGCTGATAGTTAGAGGGTTTGCAAAGAGTGTCAGTTCCTGCCTAACTACAAATAGGTCAGTAATGGGCACCCTAGGATTTTCTCCAGAACTCTACTGATTGGTCCGTTTCCATGTCTCTGGGGCAGAAACCTGGATATCACACTGGCGCAACCCTCACTAGCTAGGAACTCTGCCAGGTTTTAGGACTAACACACACACACACACACACATGCTCACACACTCACTCAGCTAAAACCCTACCATTACACAACATTATATGCATGTGGAACACAGTGGGGATGGTTAAAATGCCCCACATACAGCCAGACTAGATGACCTCCAGCCACCCGGCATTCACAGCATACATACAAGCATGTAAACATGGTGATGTTGCACTGGGCTGAAACCAGAGGATGGATTTCTTGGATTCTTTTTTTTCTGTGTGCTCATCTCTATCCAACAGCTGGGACCACAGGGCTCTTGGAAGATTGATTTCTGTGACCCTGAACAGCTCACACAGCTTCTCAGCACACTGTAAAATCTGAGTTGAGTTGATCTTACTTAGAATAATCCGGGAAATCAATTGCCTTGGAAAAGTAAAGTATATATTACTTTTAATCTTAATTTTATTTTTACTTTATAAAATTTTAAGTTAACTTAAAATTTAGCTGTATTATCTTAATTTTTTGAAGTTGTTGAATACACAAATGTGACTGATGAGTTTGCAGCAAGCAGAATGCAGATTCTGTAAATTTGGTTTACTAATACTGCCAAAACTTTGTGACAGAAATGTTATGAGAAAATCACCTGAAAATAAGAAAGAAAACAAAAGGAAAAGAAAAACCCCAAACAAACAAGAAAATGACCTCAATATTATCATTAATATAAATATTATTATTATTATTGTTATTATTATTATTAAAAATACATAATAAAAAAAAAAACAAAAGAAAAGAATAAACCAAACAAACAAGAAAATAATCTCAATATTAATATTGATATCATCATTATTATTATTATTATTATTAATATTTAATCTGTAACGTAATTTTAAACATATAATGAAGAGAATTATAAATACAGTTTTCTGGACATTTTTTAATATGAATTTTTAACATCTGATATTCCCCAGGCTAATTTTCCAATAATTTCCTCATCACCTTTCACTAATTATTTTGTAGTTTGCAGTACAGTTTGCCAAGTTGCTCATAATGTTTTTTCACATTTTTGAAAGAAATCAAATTTTGTTAAATTTTACAATTAGATATTGAACAGAAATTAAGACTAATAGTTATATTTATCTACATTTTTCAAGGCAATAGATTTCCTAATTTTTAAAAAAAAAATGAAATTCCGTTGTCAGATTTTACAGTGCAGCTGGACAGAAAACAGGCACAGCACACACAACACACTGCTGTCCCATGAAAGCTCATTAAGGATAAATCCATTTTATTACAACTTGGGTCTGATTTTTATAGCTTTGGCCATCACCTCTCTCAGTAATAATATGATTGTGCACATAAAGGAAATAACTGGGGCCTGAAAACATAGCAATACTATTAAAACAAAAGATCTCAATAAAATAATAAACACAAGGAGTCAGAAGATCAGACAGGTTGTAAACAAACTCTCAGGGTCCTGTTTCAGAAAACCGGTTTAGTTTGATAACCCTAAAATGAGGGGAAAGTCTGGGGTTTCTGTTCCAGAAAGAGAACTCTGGGTCAGTTACCATGGTAACCTGCTTTCTGTTTTTTCCAGCAAACCCTGCGTTCACATTACAAGCGACACAGCAACAGGCTGCAATTCATTCTCAATGAAAGCCGGTGACATAAAGCGTCAAAGTAACGCACAACACTTGAGCCGGCCCCAATTTTTATCAGCGCTCCAATGACGCTTCGACCAATCAAATGGTTTACTTTAAGCTGTGGTACTGTTCTATGTTTAGTTAGCTGACACTATGCTAGCTGGGGTGGCAAAATGTGCTGTTAAAATGGGGCTCAGACACTGATAATAAGCACAGATTTTTTCATTGCAAAATAAAAACTGTAGCTGACATTCAGTTGAAGAGTTTTGTGGGAAGAAGCAGACGCAAAAGCCTGTGACGACATTCCTGTGGTAACAAGCATATTAACACCTTCATGGCAATTCGGCGATAATGTAGCTGGTCATGCTGTTGCTATGTCGCTCAAAGAGTGAATGCAGCATTAGTTTCTATATGTCTCCTTAAGCCTCCCATAGACTGTGAGATTTTTGCAATCGTATAAGTTTAGAGCAAGCTGCACTGTGCGCCATGTATCTTAATAATCTTAAGTACGACATTAAGTTTGATGCATGCAGACCGTGCAATGACATCACCTAAAGAATCGAAGGCTACATCAATCGACGTCAACACGCAATTATGTGTGTCAAAAAAGGCTGAGGAAGCGGAAGAGGAGGAGAATGTGGACGCGGTCGCGGCTGGGGCAAACAGGTCAACCTGGCATGACGGTTTTGCAATGAAAGATCAGAATAAGTTTTAGCACTTACTAGCATTTAGCATTCACTAGCAGTGCCACATTGATTAGTGCAACATTTTATGCTGCATTTCTGGGATTTGGTTTGTAGACAGTGAGATTCTCATCCCAAATTTCTGACACTGTCAGAATTTTATCCCAGGCTTTCTTCGATCACTCGACCGTGACATCGGCCATCCTTGAACCTCTCTCACTGTGCGATGCAGGACCACCGTTTTAGAGACATCATCTTGGTCATCTTTTGTCTAGGACAGCCCAAAATCGCATAGTGTACATCGGACTACACTCTGAGGCCCAGTTTAGACCAAAGATTTGCAATGAGACTCTTTCAGAAATATTGCAGAGGTGCGGCAAGGCAAAAGTATTTATATAGCACATTTCAAAGCTCATTGTAGCCCAGTCACACAGCATGCCCTAAAGGGCTGTACAATAAATAATAATTTAATTGAATAATCAATTCAATTTCAAATTGATCTTAAAAGTCCAAGTCACAATAAGCCTTAGAGGGCTTTACAACATATGACATCCCTCTGTCTTTGGACTCAGTGAATAAGTAAAAACTCCCCCCAAAAACCGCTTTAACAGGGGAAAAAAATGTTAGAAACCTCAGGAAGAGCAACTTAGGAGGGATCCTTCTTGCATGATGGATAGACATGAAAGGACAGGGAAAAGTTGCAGCCGTGTGAATTGGACAGTCTTAGCTCGACTCAAGCCAGCTGATAATGTTACCTGTGACTCAACTTTTCGTGGTTAAAAAAATGCATGTTTTGTGAGGACACAGAGACCTTTGACCACCAAAATCTAAACAGTTCATCATTGAGTCCAAGTGGACGTTTTTGCCAAATTGTGTCTTTAAGTGTCTTTAATAAAACCACTGAATACTTACAATCATTTTTTGACTCCTAAACTAACATATATTTTCTGCATATTTTCTATCTTCAGTTGCTGCCCCCTGTGTTTTGTCCCTGTCAGATAAACAATGAGCAAATATATTTAAAATGTTAGCTATGGGCTAAATGAGAAATTAAACATTGAATTAAGCGAACACTTTTCCTGTGCAATAAGGGATAACTGATAACATTTCTGACATTCACAAGCATTTAAAATGGCAAAAGTCAATCTGCCTTCAGGGACAAAATAAATCTGCACAAATATTTTGTCAAATTGAACTTTGGTGCGCCTCGCGGCTGACCAATGGCAGTCTCTCCTGACAGTGCTGAAGAGAGACTGTGACATGTTACCTGGCCTTCACCTCCAAATACAGAGGTTAAGATGTTCTGGCTTGTTTACAGCCTGTCTGATCTGATGCATGCTGTACATCAGTGATGACAACATATTCATTACAGATAGAAATGATGGCCATAACTACTACAATAAAAACAGTAAGTAATAACCCAGAATTATGATCCTTTGAAGATGAAGAAATTAAATATAGTGTGTATCTATTTTCAGCGTGCAGGAAGGAGTCATGGCAGTCTCACCTTGCAGTAAATTATGCAGTTATTCATCTTTCTCAGTCTATTCCTGTCTTGGCTATTGTCCTCTTTAAATTACCTCGACATGAAAAAAAAAAAGGTCTTTATAGCTAATTTCCTCATTCATGACAACTGTAAAGTAGGTGAATTTTTGTATTTGTATTTTGTATTTTTGTATAACTCACCAGTTGAAATGTTACTATGGCTTAAAGTCAGGCATAGTTAAGGGTGTGGTCACTTTGAGTGACAGGTGGGTGTGGTCCATACAAGTCGGTATACAAGGCGACAACATTGTTTATATAACCTTGGCAAGATCCTAGACTGACAGCAAAGGTGAAGCCATAGCTGTTGCTTTGTCAAGATGTCATCAGTTCATGAAAGTTCATGAATTGTTAGTTGTAGTCTATGTTTTTGAATATAGTTGAACCTGGATATCAGGACGTCTTTGGACAACATGATCAAAGACTTTGACCAAAAAAAAAAAAAAAAAAGAAAAAAAAAGAAAAAGGATTTAAATAGATGCTATAAACATCAGTAAGATGAATACAAGCTTTTTATCTCTTTGCATTCAGTAATATTTCAAAATATCAAAGTGAAGTAGGAGTTGGATCTTGATCAGAACAAAGATCATTGGAGTGTGACTGCCAGTCAGGCACAGGAGCTCTATTAAAGCGTGGCTCTGTATTGGATCGTGCTGAATGATTGTTAGGTGGAGCAAAGAAGCCAAACTCTTTGCGTGGTTTACCATTCAATTTTCACTCCAACACATAATCATGATAAAGAGCTTTGGATATTGTCCAAAAGCATGAGTTTGCAAATGCAAGCAGCCAGACATGCGGTTCCTCTGAACAGAAGTTGGCCTCACGCTTCATTTCAGAGTAAGCTATGTAATCCAGGCCTACTGTAGGATTTACGGAGCATTAATGCCTGCCGAGGGTCTGACCACTCCTGACTTCAACAGTGTTTACTTTTGGAAATTTCCAATTTTGCAGGAAAAATAAGAATTGGATTTTTTCGCCTATAACAAAATACTATTATGATTACTGATCTGTTAAATAAACCAGCTTTAGGACGGGAGCTGGAAATAAATACCCTGGAAAAGAAAGAAAGAAAGGCAGTGGGAACTTAGACTATCTCCTTGCATCAGATGTTTCCAGCTGTCACAAACAACTGTCACAAAAGTACAAGAAATGGACTATGAATCATTTACAACTGCAATTTACTGCACTGAATGTAGGCCAATACAGTCCTCGTGTGATACGTCAGTGTTTATTCTCAGTATCTGTCAGCCTGGCCCTCATTAACCTGTCGCTGTAGCAGCTGCGGCCGCGAGTTGAGTTCTCACGAATTTGATTTGTAACATTCTATTTGCATGTAATGAAACCATCCTCCGGACTCCAGTTTGTTCCAGCTATAGTGATTTTTGATAAGCATTTATTTTGGCTTTATTTTTGCTTTTTCAAATCTCTGCTTGAAAATTATCTTCATTTAAATATAGAGTATACCAGAGTAACCACAAGGTCCAGGTTTTAAACTTAACATAACAAATGGAAGATGAACTTGAAAGCTGTAAGTATGGATGCCACTGGACTAGATTGAATGAAGTAACCAGAGAGCATAAATGGAAATTTTTGTCCTTGCCTGAAAAAAACATGATGGTCTTAGAGTGAATATGCCTTTGCAATAATGACGCTTTTGCCCAAAAGCTCAAAAAAACCATAAAACAATATCTGACAGTCACCTGTGCAGAGACAGATGCTTAGAAAACAAAGCAGGACACAATGGTAGAGTGTGAATGGAAAAAAATATAATAGAGAGAAGAGAGTCGGGATGTGGGCAGACTTGAAAGAGGATTGAGATGTTCAGTGTCTTAATTAACAAATCAACCAATCCCATAAAAATAAACAAAAAACATTACTAAATGTATCCTTTGAACAAGTATTGTGTGTGTATGCACAGCCTTATATATATTATTCCTCTCAGCCATAGAGCTCCATTGTTGTCCAGAAACCACTAAAAACACATCCATGTTATTTATGTTATTCTGAGTGGTTAAGAATTTGCATATTATGGGGCGCCCAGTAGCTTAGTTGGTAGAGTGGGTGCCCCATGTACAGCTGCAGCGGCCGCAGGTTTGAGTCCAGCCTTGACCCTTTGCTGCATGTCATCCCCTCTTTCTCTCCCCCGTTCACGCTATGTCTGTCCCGTCCAATAAAGGCAAAAAGCCCATAAAAAAATCTTTAAAAAAAAAAAAAAAGAATGGACATATTATTTAACTTCATATTAATAGTTGTGTATATTATGATAAAATAAAAAAATCAAATTGTGAAAACTGATACGTAGCTTTCTTAATGTAAGCATATTCCTTTATTTGGCACTGGGTGACTTGGGTTGCCATGAAAAAAATGTCCCTTTAAGGTGCAGTATGTACTTTAATTTTAAACAAAACAAAACAGCTACCATATCATGACAGCACATGAGACAGATAAGATGTAAAAAAAAAAATCAGGTTCCTTTGGCTCATCCTAGTACTCTAAATGCAAGAATCCACCGCGCCTGAACGAAAACAACCAGTTAGGGCCAGGAGGAATCTGTAATACATGTCAATCACAACTCGTGCACACACTGCACTGCCAACAACAGCGTACACGGCAAAGACAAGTATCAGATGAAGATTGATGACGAAAAGCTTGCTTTCACTTTCACAGAAGTCTTCTGTTTATTTGTCTTTGCCACACACGCTGTTGGCAAAGAAGGCAGTTGTTTTGGGGTTTTTTTCCTCTTCCTGATGCAGTTTCTCAGCCATTGTGTTTGCAAAATTCCTCCTGAAGGTGCATGCTGAAAAAACTGAGCTAGAGTGAGCGCATGCACAGAGGAAAGGGGCTGCACAGCATGTCCACAAGCAGTGACTGGAAATGTGTTGGAGGCTCTGCCTGGCTGTGATTGGTTGTTTTCATTTAGGCGCGGTGGATTCTTGGAAATGCCATTCAGAGCACTAGGAGGAGCCAGAAGAACCTTAAGATGATCTCACATGTACTGATATAATGACAATTTCAGAAAATATGACAAAAAGTTATTCTAAAAATGTATCTACTGGAGCTTTAAAGGACATTCTTTGTCATGGTAACCCAGTTACCCAAGGCCCAAAGAATATATCTATACCACTGCTTATAGGTTTTAACAATTTTAGATTTAATGTTATATTAAATTATCAATATAAAGTTAAATAATATAGGCAAAACAACTCAGAATGAAAGCAGCACTGCAGATTTACAGATAAATATTAATATATTAAATCAACTTTTTTTAAAGTTGTACAAGGACAAACAAAACAAAAAAAGGTTGGAGACATTTTAATGATGAAGCTGCTGTGTAGAGAGAGCAAAACCTGCAGGTCTGACTCCACTAACAGGTTGCATCAGCGTTTGTCAAATCTCTGCACTGCTGCTCTAACATCACCAACCACTGCAACAAGTATTGTTGCACTGCCACTTAAAATAGTCCCCAAAAAATTCACTGTTACACTGTTTTTGACTGAGATTTGAGCTAAGAGTTACAGTGCCCAAATGTATTTTGTAATTTAATTATTTATGACATTTGCTTAAGAAAAAAACACCCAAACTGTTATCATTTCACTACTGTGTGTGTAGTGATGACTAAGCCAAACTAAATCTGCACAATTGGCAAAATTAGTGCAAAACAATCATTTCATTTATTGCATTTTGATCGCAAAACAATTTTTACGAGTGCTTTTTGCAGGCAGCCACAGTTGTCTGCCACTAGGGAAAGAAAGTGTGCATCACATTAATTAATTTGGATTTTTAACTGAAAATATAGAGTTTACACAGTTAAGTTTACAATTTTCTGATCATAGCATAGAATATGAGGAGAATAGCAAGAGCATGTTTTCGTTGCTCAGAAAATGTGCACAGAGAAGAGTCATTTAGTTGGTTTTTATCAGAAATGTTTGTTGTACATTTAAAACTGAGTGCAGCAGGTTCGGCTCACACTGTCAGCTGAGGACAACGCCAGCCAGACAAACCCTCCAGCATCACTGAACAACTCTGCTGATTGAAAACTGATATTTTCATGGCAATGACTCAAATACATCATCTTCAGTCATTTCTCTGAGCAAATGCCAGCACTTAAAGCAATGAGAAAACAGTCTGGAAGAAAAAAGAAACTCACATTAACAACACATTAAAAGCAGAGTGATTTGGGCCTCATGCAAATTGCCCACTGCATCACACTGAAAATGGGTGAAAACTACATTTAGATCTTTAGAAAAAAAGCTGCACTTGTGCACAATGTGGATCACCATTACACAACACCAGGAAATAGGAAAACTATTTAGAATTCTTTTTATTCTCAGCAGGCGTTGTTGTTGCTTAGTTGCCGTATTTGGATGTGAAAAGCCTCTAACCAAAGCTGCATACCAGAGAAGGGGGATTTGATTAATTTCATCCAGTAAAAAAAAAAAAACAGGTGCACTGTAAAAAGGTACCCTGTGGAGGTTTCTGTGAACACAAACACATTTTTTGTTTTACATTTCACATTTTGCAGGGCACAGATGCATCGTGTGTATCCTTAAGGCCTGAAGAAAATGTTGAATTTTTTTTCTATTGCACAAAAAAAAAAGATAAAGACAAACATTAGCAAAACCCTGCACTGTTACAATTGTTTTTACCTTGTTATGTTCCCTTCTTTTATGGCTACTTTAACAGCACATTGGCCATGGATCTATCATAAGGACTGAAATCCTCCAAAATGGTGCCTATTTAATCACAAAGCACATTAACCAAAAATGTTTTCCTGGTTTGCATCTGCAAGCAGACCACCGCATGTGCCTGTTGTTTTTTTTTGTTGTAAATATTTGAAACCTCAGTGGTTCAACAATGTATACTACTGAACTAAATCTGCAGTTGTTAACAGTTTCTCAGATGTGTCTGCAGTGGTGATCCATTGGTTAAATGCGTATTGGCCCTTGGGAGATTTTTTTGTTGCAGTAGTGCCAGTGGTCACTAGGACGAATTGTCTTTAAGGCCTGGTGGCAGCACGACACCATAACCAGCTCTATTAATCTATACACTGCCACCAGCTGTTGACTTTTCTTCACAGTCTGAAATACTGACATTTCTCTAAATCCTTTGCATTTGTCCCATCTTAGTATAACAATGGTATCTAGGTAAAACAGGCCTGCCAAGCTGATTTCTCTCAAGCTCCCAGGTACAGCCAAAATGTGGTATTACAATTCCAGGTCTGTTTTGTAATAGCACTGGACCCTAAAAGACTTTTTGCTACAGATTAACATTGTGAAAGACATGTTGTTGAGTCAGTGGATGCAACTCTCATGAAATGATTCTTTTCACTTTAGGGACTTGATCTTGATCAATCTATTTGGTCCAATAACATTTTTGAACGTCCAGAAGAGCTGCATGATTAAATCATTATTATCCCAATTTAAGTTAGCAGAGGGCTTAACTGAAAAAAAATGTTTTGCTGGCAAAGTCTAGTGTCCTTGCTCCATGGGCCCAAGGATGCGAAAGGTCTTGTAATTTTATTCCAGTGAAGTTGAACTTTTTTGACATTATGCCCCACTGAGCAATTTGAATGTGCAGGTCTCCCATTGTTAAGCTGTCATATTAAAAGCCTTGTATCTTTTATGAAAGTCCAAACGTTAAAGACCATCTTGTGAAATTCTGAGTGTAGCCTATAAGGTGGCTGAGCAGGCGGCTAACAGATGATGCCAACTCCAGAAAAAGCGATAAACACCAGCAGCCATGCTGACAGAGCTAACTGTGTTAGCCAGGTTAAAACTGGCGAGTGGGTGCTTATGTGATGCCACCGCCCTGATATCAGCAGTAACCTGTATGAGCGCAATGCAAAGCAGCAGTGATCAGCCAGTGGGGTACACACATGAACCAACGTCCATACATGGCCGGACCTGCTTACCTCAACAAACCACAGAGAAGCTCATCTAACAACACACAGAGGTAGCGTGACTTCATTCTCTGCCCCCAGTGTCATCACTCCACAATATCTTTACATAACAAGCAGTGGTTTGCTGCTTTAGTAATATTCTGAATGTTGCATACAGAAGCTTTAATATCATACTTTTACTTTCTACTTAAAAGTAGTATTAAAAATGCATTTTATGTAGCCATCAAATGCATTTTAAATACTACTTTTGCGTGGTGCCTATACTGATGGTGGTCAGCTGTGTAGAAAAGCTGGTTTTGTCCTTACCTCTGTTATGATTCAAGGAGCCAAGGTTTCAGAATTTACTGCAATATAATATTACTGTTGTAAATTTCACGTGTACATCGTGAGGCTTGACAGCTTGACAGGCAACACTAACTAAGAATGTTGAGCAGTAAATTGTGCAGCGCATATCAGTACAACATGTCACAAGCTCTGCAACATCCTCTACAGCACGACTAGTGGTAAAGAAAAAAAAAACAAACTCCACACATTTCCTTTACAGCATTTCTGTTAAGAGTTAAATAAAAGTAGACACACACTGTGATTTGGCACCATTGCTGCAGCACTGTGGAAACACATTAGGACCACAGTGGGGGTATTTACCAAGCTATACACACCTCCACACTTGACAACAAATGTATATGGAGACAACTCTTTTTAAAAAAAGGTGCAAAACTAAGGTCATAGATTGATCTACATCTAGCAACATCTGCGCAACTCCTAAGCACTAAACCTCAGGCAAAGTAACAGATTTCGATAAACAGTCTGCCTCTATCTGTGTGAGTGTTACCCGCTTATTCATTCTTACCACTTTAGAGCCTTTAGCTATCATTGACTGAGGCCAAAAACAAACACAAGATGAAAGGAACCAGATGTGGTATCTGTTAACAGCTCAGTGTTTTGGACGAAAACTACAAATGGCTTCTGCCCCTCTTTGTATTTTCAGTCCTTGACTAAATTTAGAGACAGACCGACAGACACATGTCCTATTGGCACTGTAAGCAGGGTTAAGCTGAAATGTGCACCATACGAACGCCTAAATGTCGAATAAAAAGCTTCGGTCCCGGCTGCGATGAAAGGGTGAGGAGAAGGTTACTGTGTAAAATCCCATAATCCAGTCAGGGCAGCAACAGGCTTGGCCCTGCTGCAACTCACTACAGTACAGTAACTGGATGACTAATGATACAGTGTGTAATGTATTTTTCCAACTGGATCCAAGCCTTGACATATTTACAGGAAAAATAAACACTGCCCTTACCATCCCGTTCACTTCTGGTAAATGTATTGTCATGTACATACATATGACAGTATGATGGGATGTTGTCACGTACAATTACTGTAAAGCACAACAGCGACTGGAAACGGAGAATAAAGAAAGGGTTTAGAGGATGTTGGTTTTTGACAGCACAGAAATTTCACATTGTTTTGGGCAGTATTACTTAAAAAAAGATTAAAGTGGTGGCGGGTTGTGGGGTGGGGAGTACAGAAGTACACAATAAGTGTAATTCTACCGCAATAAACTGCATCATACTGCATTCTGAGTGAGAATAACTGACAACATTCACTATGAAATACTAGAATTACCGCCTCTTGGTTGTTTTCCTCCGCCACCCACTCAAGTTGCAGTTTACATCTATGTCTATCCAGACTCATATAATATATGTGGTGAAGATTTTGAGGGAGTTTAATACCCGGTATTGAGTGTATTTTTGGGCGATTGTGATTGCTTCATACACATCTTTAGCACTGCAGCACAGAAGATCTATACAACCAGTACAGTTTCAAGGTAAGCACCCAAGATCATCCATCCAGATGTCCAGACGTCCCTCTCCCCAGCAACGCTTTCCAGCTGCTTCTGGGGGATCCCGAGGCATTCCCAGGCCAGACAAGATATATAATCCCTCCAGCGTGTTCTGGTTCTGCCACAGGGCCTCCTACCAGTTGGACGAGACAGAAATACCTCCAATGGGAGGAGCCCAGGAGGCATTGTGATCAGATGCAGATCAGTATCACAAGTTCATCTGACCAAACGTCTTTTTTTCTGTTCCTGATTTATGATGTTGATTAATCACAGTGAAGTTGACCTTTTGGATATAAAAAGTCATCACTTCATCATTTGAATCTTTGAGACATTTCTGTGAAATCTTGCCATGATTAGCATATAAATTCATGAGTTATGGCCAAAATGTGTTTTGTGACGTCACAGTGACCTTTGACCTTTGGATGTTTGTACCAAATTTGAGGAAACTCCCTCAGGGCCTTCTTGAGATATTGCATTCACAAGAATGAGACGAAAGAGCCACGGTAACCCGGACCTCTGACAACAAATTCTGATCAGTTCAGTCTTCAGTCCAAGTGGACGCGAAATTTTGACGAGGTGTTCCTGAGATATCACTTTCATGAGAATGGGACAGACTAGATTGCCTCCACTGGATTACAAAGAAAACTACTTCAAACCATCTGATGCACTTTTGAATTTGCCCAGGTTGAAAATGAACGTTTGAATGACGTCGAATTTTGAATAAAAACTTGAAGTCCTAGGTCAAAGTCACCTTGATCTTTGACCAGCAAAATCTAGCAGTGCATTGTTGAGTCAAAGAGGCTGTTCCTACCAAATCCAAAAAAAAGACTGTCTGAAATTGGGTTAAGATACTGCATTCGTGAAAAGGGAACAAACAGACAGACAAATGAACAACCAGCGTATGTCTACAAACATCAGTCCAACCCTATTAGAGGCCCTTATCAATAATGTTTTCCTTTCTCTTGCAGTTACAGCTCCCATCTGTGGCCATTTTGCATCCCTTTCAGAAAACCTCCTTTTGATTATGGACACAAGAAGACATCATTCAGACATGCTGGTTATGTAGTTGAAAGGAACAGTTTGCAGTGCTGAGCCTGAGCAAAATCACCTCCCATTTATGGCCAGTTCACTGAGCAACCACATTTAAAATGGAAAAGAGAAAGAGAGGCTGAAGCCAGTGCCAGAACACACTAAGCCCCAAATTAAAACCATGAAATAAAAATAGAGAAAAGAAAAGACACATGTTGATATCAATGAGCTCTAACATGTTATTAGAAAGCTCCCTCTACGTCTCTGCCCACAGCTTAATTTAAAGGGAATGGCAACAAACACTACTTCCCCCACTTTTCTGCCTACGGGCCTACACAACATGTGCACACTTGGTTTAATTGTGACACCATAGCCTCTAGGATCCCAGCATTCAGAAAATAGTTTCACAATATGTCTCTCTGCTTTATTCATCCATTTTTTTCCCTTCATTCCCTCGGCCTCGGTCTCCTCCTTTTCCCCCGGTTTTTCAATGCTTGAAAGCAATCCAGTTCTCAAGCTGCACACATATTTTGGCAGGCGCCCCCCCCCTCCCTCCCAAGTACTGTATCCACATCATGCTTTTGTTTTTGACACAACCTTTGGCACTAGCAGACAGACTGAGGGAGGTGGGGGGTGACAGAGGCTTTTGTGAAGTTATTTTGCTTGAATGTAAATCTGTAACTATTCCAGGAAACTTTGCCTCAACACAGACTCAACCAGGCAAACAGTTCAGAGTTGGACTGACACTGACGAGACAGAGATGAAGAGGTACAGGTCCCAAATCTGGTTTTTCCTGTCATGTGTCACATAGATCTTCTGTTTTCTCATTTAAGAGTGCAGCAAAAAAGCAAAATCCATGCGGTTCACATAGTGGAGATACAGTAAGTGCTACAAATACGATCAACAAATAATATCTTTTAGCACTGTAGGAGGATTGTCATAGTAGTAAATACATTTTAAATGTTCTGTGTGCGACATTCAGAGAATTAATATAGCAGCAATGCGCTATTTGCAATGTTATGAGATAGTGGAGCAATGGCGTCCTGAGCAGAAAAAGAAATCACACTACCTCTGTTCTTGTAATTGGAGCTTCTCTGTTTTTTGTTGTGGTAAGCCGACCCAGACGGTTTTCATTCCAAACTTGTAAATACCACTGCTTTGACAATGCTTTCGCCATATGATCCTGGCGCCAAAAGGCACCTTTTGCATGCACATGATACACCCTGGACGGCATCAGTTGAGGGCAAAGCCAGACAGAACTGGTCGTGTTGTTATTATAAACTGGTGGACAGCCAGACAGTGTCAGCTAGATATAAACACGGGCAGCGTCACTTAAGAGGAATGGCCGTAAAGGACCTATTACATACACATCATACGCCACAGAACGGCATCAGGTTGAAATGCTGCCTTTAATGAAGAGCAAGAGGGAACACAAATCGTGTCACTGCAAAGAAGGAAGCGTGTATCTACTCATGAGCGAAAGGTTTGTACTTGTTTATGCATAAAGTTCAGTAGAAAAAAAATAGTTCCTACATGAAACTGCTTTCAAAAAGGTCTGTGAATTATCTTAAGTACCTGCGACATGATTTCTGGAAACAGACATTATTGTTGAGTTTTTCCAAATGTATTTTTTGGCACTTTGAGCACCACAAGCTGAACACCATATAGTTCCATTATATTTGAGAGAAGGCAGACATCTCTACGGCTCATATCTCCAACTCTCGGCAACTCACAACAAAACAATCTAGACTAACAGCACTACAGGTAAGAGGAAAATTATGTATTTTTATTTGGGGGTGAACTATCCCTTTAAGCACAGTTGGATCACAATTTATACCAAGAATGTGGTGTAATCCCTTTGACATGGGAATATTCCAGGTTCGATTTGGTGTTAAGCTATTTTTCCAAGCACATAATGAAATTATGATAATGAAATTACAGAGCAGAGGAAACACATCAGCACCAGAGTTGTCTTCGAAGAATATTCTCCCAGTTCTTGACAGAGGGTTTGCATGAATTTTCTTTGGGCTCTGAAACAAGTTAGGACCAGCCAAACAAAAGTAATATTGTACTTTAGAACAATTTAACCCCTCCACCCTCCACCCACATCTCCTGGAAGTGACTACAGATGGCTGAAACCTGGTACTTTCACCTAGGCAAGATGTAAGTGGCGCTCCAAATTGTCAAGAATGCATCAGCTGAGTAACCGTTGTTTACAAAGTGCTACTTTAAGGCACAGCAAACCAGTTTGGGAAATCTGGGCCTCATCACAACAGGGAACAAGTGCAAACTGTGACAAACAGGACAGACAGGGGTCTCTTTCATTTGATCAGTTTTATTAAATACTGGTTTGCCTTCCATGTCCTATGTACCCTGAGTGCTCTGTCTTGCTCTTTGAGCTCTGACTGACTATGGTGTGAGTGTGTGTGTGTGTGTGTGTGTGTGTGTGTGTGTGTGTGTCAATAGCTGCCAAACTAGGACAGCGAGTCCAGCTGAAGCCTCATGCACAGCTGTGAGTCTAGAAGAGGCCCTTTGTGTTGGGATACATTCATGCGCCCTGCAGGAACATAAAATTGTAAGTCAGTGCATAAAAAAGGGCCTGGTATAGTTAAGGGTAATGGATGCATTTTGGATGTCTAAAGCCAAGCACAAAGCTCTTCACTGCTGCTCTCTCTGACAAATATTCCTGTCCTCGTTAGCCTCTTGATTATCTCATTCTACATCCATTAGTGCCGGGTCGCATTTCTGCATCCAGTAATTCACCATTTTCCCCTGACTCCCTGCCAGGGGAATTGCTCACTCCAACACCATAAACATCAACTCACTGGAGTCCATTAATTTCCGATACAGCTCAGCTAGGTGACCGACGAGAGTCAACCAACGTGTGGAAGCTATGCACGTTTGTTGGTGGGGGAAAGTTGACTGATCTTTTCGTGCTAATTGGCTGTCAACAGCAACTCCTATTTGCATTCCTCTAGGCTGACCAGTGTTTCTGCTTTTATGCTAATTTTAATTTGCATTTAAAAAGACTGAATTAAAACACCAGGAACTCAACAATTCAGGGAAAGGTTTATGGCTGAGGTGGAATAACTGTATGGGTAAAATGAATATGATATAAGATCATGGAAACAGTAAGACCCAACTGCATTTAACAATCATTTCTCCAAGGATGGAGATTGCTCACTCATGCAGCCCAATCAACTGGAAAAAATGCTTGCATTGTATTGTCTGAGACCATGGATATGTTACATTTTTACATTATTGTGTAGCCAATATGTTAAAACTTTCCGTCTCTCAGCAACACTGTGGTGAAGATGTGTTTAGTTCAGGCACAAAAAAAACTCTTGTTCAGGATAAAGATCATGTCTTGGCTTCGAACCTCCGGCTTTTGGTGCACAGAAGCTAATGAAAAAGCAGTGATGGGTTGGTGAAAAACAACCAGGGTCGATGGCTCAAACGCCACTGGGAAATGCTGTTACGTGTTAAAAAAAAAGGCCCAGGTTTCATTGCCACAAGTAGCACAGGGAAACTCTGGGAAATGATGCAATGCTTAGCTAAAAACACCCAGGTTTGGGTGACTGATCGAGACTGGGAAACAATGCAATGTGCTGCTAAAAACAACCAGGTTCAGTGGCTCAAATAATATTGGGTAAATACCATCAACTGTCAGTAAGAAACATCCAGGTTCAGAGCCACTGCTGGGAAACTTTACTGTTACCAATTATTTCCATGTGCACCTGGTGTAAATATTTTTTAACTGTTGCGTCTGGCATGTTGGTTTTCACTTTTTATCTTGTACACACCTTGCTGCTGTAACAATGCAAATTTCACCACTGTGGGACTCATAAAGGATTATCTTATATTGTCTTATCTCATCTTATAATGTAAATGCATCAGTAAAAAAAGGTATTGTACTCAGCCAGATAAGACCCCAAAATCCAACTCCATTTCCAGTATGTTTCAAACTAACAAGTTCGTACAAATGATGTTTAACTAAACTAGGCATTTATGATGTTGCAAATAAGAAGTAACAAGTAGTTTTTTGAAGAAGAAGAAAAGAGCTTGAGAAAGATGTCCAATTTTCACATCGCCACACACCTGGCTAATCATTCAGGAAAGTGGGAAATGATTGGTGAGTTGTCTATTTCAGAATGCAGCTGCAGCCGATTTCAGTGCTGGAATTGGGGTTTCAGACGTTTATCCACCCTGCTGTAACACTAAAACAGCAGTATCGGACAGTTCAGAACATGACAACTATGTCAAGGCAAATCTGAGCATAATTCTCAGGGACACTTTGCTGCACTACTCACAATCTGACACGCAGCTTTATCTGAAGCATGTAGTAGCCTTAAATTTAAGCACTTTTTACTCTATTTTTTTAATCTGTTTATTGTTGTTCTTTTAAAATATACTTTCATCTTTTTTGTTTGATTTTACATTTACTTATTGATCATTTTTAATTCTCTAATTTAGTCTCAAAATGTTCTAGAATTTAAAATGATCTTTTTGGTCAAATGTGAAGCACTATACACTGAACTAACCCGCACAAAAGATCCAGTCTGATTGATTTAATGCCACATAAGGCTAAAGCATCAGTGACATGCCATAATACGTCAGGCTTACTGACAGTTTTACACATTTGAATAGACACATACAGCATGAAATGTGATTTTAAGTAAGTGAATAATTAATAAAGTGAATTATTGAGGCAGTTCATTGTTTTCCAGTCATTCTGAACTTACGTAAAAGACTACGTTAGTAAAAACTGTTTGGGGAAAAGTGAATTTAGAAGTAGTTTGGAGGTTCTGTTTATTTTCCACTGATGCTATCAAGAGGCTGACTCATCAAAATGATGTAATGTTATGACAAAGCACCACAGACACTTGACCTACCACTCAGAAATGAAACCAGTATCCATCAGATGCTATCAGAGCCTTTAACATCACTCACAAGCAGTCAGAAAAAAGACTCTCAGTCAGTGGGCACATGGTAAGATGCTCCATGCTGATTGTTTAGACTTTAATGGCAGGTGGCCCGCTAAATGCTCAAAAGCAGGATCAACTGTAATGAAAACACGTTGATCAAATTTCCTCGCCAATGTCAAACCAGAGAGGCACCTTGGCTAGTGAAACCCTGACCTGAACCTAAAGACAAAATTCACCATGTGAAATCACTTTAAAGAGAACTCAATGTTTTCCCATCCCTCCAGCCACCAACGCACAACCCCGAGCACACACACACACACGCACACACACACACGCCGAACACACAGAGTCTGATGTTTCTGCTCATCCACCCACAATTATTACTCAACAGGTTTTGACAGATAAAATGACTTAGGGCCTGATCACACAGGATGCACATTTGGCAACAAGAGCCGCTGTTCTCTAATCATTTTCTTTTTTTGTTGCTCTGCCTCGGCTCCTGTGCGCCTCACATATTTTAGAGAAACGCTCTGTGCGCAAAGACTACTTAGTATCTGGTGCTGGGTGAAAAAGGCCTCATTTACAGTACACCACTGCAGATATATCAATGCTGTCCAAATAGATGTAAACACACGCAGCCTTTTTAGGTAATCAAGTTGGTAGTTGTGTGAGTGATCATTAACAGAGTTAGGCTTGGATCGATAAGACTAGGTTTTTCTTTTAGATAACCACATCAACCAATTCCATTCGTTGTACTATCAAAGTGACGGACAGCAGCTGAACAAGTTTACACAAATTGGCAAATTCTGTGCGATATAGCCCTTAAAACGTCTCTTCAAACCACTGCAAAAGGACAACTCTATCACAACAAGTCCTCAAGCTTCAACAGGAAAATAGATCATCTGTGAGTGTCGTCTACAATGACCCCTTTCGTACCAAATATGATTCATATGAGCACTATCTGACAGCTGGTGAGGGCTGGCGTCAAATGCAGTTTGAAGGTTCTTTAGAGCACGACATACAAAACAGTCCACACCCAAATCTACCACAAAGTCAGCCCCTCAGTTGAAATTTGAATGATAAGTGCACAGACTGGTTGGGTGTCTCCATGCACACCTTCTATTTTGATTCATGTATGTGCAGCCGCACAATGTGTCAAATAGGAAGTAGTTCGTAAGTCCAAGGTACATGGTCCAATCTGCCCCAAACTTCACGTTTGACAAGACTCACAGCCTGAAAACATCTACATGCCAATTAGGGGTCATAGTAACTGCACCACCTACTGGCAACAGGAAGTAAGCGTTGTCTGACAATTATCATTTGATTTACATAGAATTTACATGGTGTGGTCTACAACTGATATATAGCAACATGACGTGTAGTAAGTGTGTTGTCCAGTGCCAAATATTGTGCAAAGGTCATCACTGCTTGCAACTTTATCATAAATTTCCGCCCTAAATTATTAAACATATTTTTACTTGTCATGCTTACAATAATAATTAACATAACTATAGTCCTTTGTAATGCCGTACAAGTATCTCTGTTAATTCTATTACAACTGTTTTTTTGTCACTTCAAAAACCTATATATTATTATGACAATGACAAATAATAATAATTAGCTTCATAATGTAATGTGACAGATAACCCAGCTCTACTTTCCTCTGTGTATAAAACCAAATGATGTATTTTAGTACACACTAAAATAAAAACCCCAGTGGGAGGAAGTCGTCCTCGCCTTATCCTTATTCACAGCTTCTTGTTAGACACAGTCTCGGTGGAGTGGGAATCACAGCGGAGAAGCAGATATAAAAACAAAATGGTGCAATAAGACCATGCGAAAGCGTCAGCTATTTCAGTGCATTATAATTTCAGAGCGCGCAGTGAGTCAGCAAAAGAGGAGAGAGCGCATGAGGGAAAAGACAGAGGGTTTAAACAAGGGAGACTATCAGGGAGAATGACAGATGGATGGTGTAAAGCAGAGAGAAAGGAGAAAACGAATTAGGCAAACTAAAGAGCGTTACTAAACAATATCCAGAGTCCAGAGGACCCTTTGAAACAGCGGGGTGATGAAACCTCCTGTGCTTGTTGGCAGCGGGACAGTGCAGGGGCCACGCAGCTCTGAGCACCACAGCCAACGGCTTACATAACAGTCCACTGTGCTGAACGCTCCCATTCCAGCACCCCTTAAAGGTGAAACACGCTAGCAACAAGACCGGAGAGCAGACGTAGGACTACAGACGAAACACTCAAAGCAACGCTATTAAATAAAAAGCTTATCATATCCCAAAATTTGAAAATATTAGATGGAGCTAGGGAGTCAAAAAAGTATCTGAAGTATGAAGAGCTTGTGAATTTTTCAGAAAACATTTCACCTTTCACAGGCTGTTCTCATGCACTGCCTGTATGTTTTCCTATGAAAGGTTATGCACCAAAATTCGTACATGTCCCATTTAATCTGAACTCTCCAGAGTTTTGTTTATCTAGGCCAGAAAATGGCTGCACTGGTGATTGACTCTCTTCTGGCACTGGGGCTGGCAAAATTATGATACAAATGTGTGATTTCTCCTCTCTCTTTTGAAGTTTTGTGGCAGTTTCAGGAGTTAAATTAAAATAAATATTGTGTCAGAGGTAGAGGCAGATGGCTGCATACCATAGGGTCTTGGTTCTGCTCGAGGTTTCTGACTCTTAAAGGAAGTTTTTCCTTGCAATAGTTGCACAAATGTGCTTGCTTTTGGTGGGAATGAATTTGAATTGTTATGTCTTACCGAGTATGGTCTAGACCTGTTCTGTGTTAAAGTGTCCCAAGGTAACTTTTTTGTTTTTAAAGGGCAGCAATTACAACTCCATAAAGCAATAGAGGAAATGGTTTATTTCCTTGGGAGCATGGACCTACTCAGCAAAGGTCATGACAATCTGCCCTTTATGTTGCCGATGAATACTAACATTTGGATAAGTCCTGTTGGGGCCATTAATATTTACAGCAAATTCTATTAAAATTAGGATATCAATTCTTAAGGTTCAAGGTTTTTTTTTGATGCCCAGTGAAGGGGATAGAACAGTGATGGATGAAGTGCCATAATTGATGAAACTACAGATTTATTAATAGAAAATGACTTTGGTGGAAGTTAAAGTCATCTATTGGAATATTACTTGAGTAAAAGCTTAAAGTGTCTGATATTTACTGTACTTAACTATCAAAAGTAATTGTAGTATTTTAAATGTACCAAAGTCATAAAAGTAAAAGTCAACGAAAATGCTGATAATCAAAAAAGCAAGTGATCAGAATTTTGAAGATTATGAATGTTTTCTTCTTAAATATGTACACCACCTTGCACTTCAATAACGTGTTGTTAACAGCTTAAAAGATATATAAAACAAAATCCAGTGTTTCCTTCCCTCCCATTCCTTCGTTCATCCGTCCGTCCCATTCTCCCTCTTTCCTTCCTCCTTTCCTTCCCTTTTTTGTAGTAAGCAACCAAGATGCATATGGGAAATTAAGTAGAATAGAAATATACATTTTATTTAGGAAAGGTGGTGGGGGAACGTGAAAGTTGACAGAAATGTAAAAGTCTGAACTCTGTGATGTATAGATATTCAAAAAAAACAAACTTAAGTATTCTAATGAAGTACTATTACTTTGTTACATTACACCACTGGAACATCAATGCAAAGACAGGTCAGGACACAAAACCTTTAGCCTTAGGCCTTGTAGCTGGTGGAGCAAAACTTCCCCAGGAGACTTTTTTTTAACCACAGCACTATTTGCAATATTGATTACTTCCATTCATTTTGAATTAATACCACTTACCCTGAAACTGCATAATCTACTTCATTTAGTGAATACCTAACCCCTAAACCCTAACACTCTCCAAGGAAACCTAGTTAAAACCCATGGATAATGGCCAGTAATGTAGTCTTGTGCAATGGACTTCAAAATAAACTAAAACAAATACTACTGAATAAAGACTGTGGTGTGACTGTGACTGTGAAGGATGATTTACAGCTGCATTTATCTTCCTCTCTTACTGAGGCTTTTGTTTGTAGAGTCATTGGTGTCTCTGCCTCACAAGGAAAATCAGAACGTAGCGGGAAACAGAAAAACACAATTGGAGGGTTAGAGTTATTATTATTGTTGTTGACAATAAGAAAAACAGACTAAAGCTAACCTTATCCTCAAATAAGATTACTCTGAAACATGTATTACCATCTAGGCTTATAGCAAAGAGACGATACTTCGAAGCTTTTCCTGGGATTTCTTGTTGTCTTGGGTTACTCTTTTTGGATTTGTTTGCTCATTAGACGTGGACTGGACTAAAGCATAGGTCAAAGGTCTTTTTGTCTTTCATCATTATGAACAAAGTGGTAAACGTGACAGGGACTCGTGAATTTACATACCTTGGACAGCAAAGACATGACTCAAGATGCTTTGCTTAGCTTACCAGGACATTCTTACCCTAACTCCAAGAACTCTTTAAACATATATGTCACATATATTTACATAAAGTTGGTCGGCACTTTCAAAAATAAATTTTTTAGTTAAATGTTCAATCCACATTTGGTGTTCAAGTGAGTAGCAGGATGGTTTATGTGGGATTGAGTCACAAACTGTGGTGTGTGTGTTCATGGTAATAAAGGAACGTGTCATACAGTGAAACAGTTTGGCTCACTGATGTGTTTTTAAAAGTTTTTGGACAACAGTAGAACTTAATGGCACAGAGGATGAGGATATATCAGACTTGGATACATAGACAATAGCTGTTCGTAGATACATTCAGTGGGTATTTGCGTCTTTTCAGAATCAGAATCATTATCAGAAAATAACTTATTGATCCCCAGAGGAAAATTATGGTCTGTTACAGCCACTCTGATGCCAAGCAAAGAGAATTATAGAAAGTATAAATAAGTACTAGCACAAAGCATGTAAAAACTATAATATATAATCTAGTAATATAGTAACTATAAAAACAAGTTTCAATTGTCTGAAAATATTTAAAAGTTATAAATATGCATAATGTGCTAAGTGTGTGTGTGTAAAAAATATAAAATAAAAATACAGTAATAATAAGAAACAATTAGTACTAGAATGTGAATATTTACAGTTATAAATATGTGCAATGTGCTGAGTGTGTAAAGTGTTGAAAAATATACAAACTTTGTGCCTTAGGTTACGATGCAATGTATAAAACTAGTATGTAGAGTTGGAAATATAAAATATGTGTGTTGTGATACAATGTACAGCGGATATATACAACAGTAAGAAGGTCGGCATTGGTTTGAAAAATATCAGACATATCCTTTAATATTCTTTGACAATCTCAAACTCAACCCAGCCAATATTGGACCAACCTTCATTAAATCTGAACGCATATGACAAGGTCAGTCTCCATGTTTGAATGTCTTCCATTCATAACATGGAAGTCAAAATATTCATCAGATTTCCAGTAGCGGTTAAACTTGTTCATCCATATAACTAAATACTACAGGTCACTGCCAGCACTTTTACAATGTGTCTCCATGCCTTCTAGCATCGTTCTCTTTGTTTTACAAGCTGCTGACAGCCATGACAGCCTTGGTACACTGTATGAAAATGTCAGCATGGCTATCAGCATAATGTCTGAGCCAATATACAAAACAGATGTTTAGATGTGGAACAACAAAATCCAAGAAATTTGCGGTCTGGATGGGAATCTACAAGGAAAAGGCAGTTGGCGCGCCCCATCAGCACAGCCCCCCTAGCAGCTCTTCCCCTGCCAGTCTATGTGGTATCGATATTCTGCAAGGGTAATCATGTGCCTTCTTACCCCAACTCACCCCATCACTCGGAGTGCACCGCGGAGCCGCACAGCCAGGGGCAGAAAAGTGAAGATGAAGGCTTTTACAGCTCCTCTCCCTCCATCTCCATGAATAATTCAAGCCCATCCAAGCCTGAGAGCATTTTTCAACTTTCCCTGAAGCATGAAAACACAGCGCTGCTCCACACTGACTGCCAGGGGGTTCATAAGCTCCTCATACCTAACATAAATCCACTCCCGATTATAACAGGATCACATTAGGCCACACAACTAGAGGTTTTGCTGAAGGCACAGGCACAGGTAGTGTGTAAACCTTCACGGCGCCCTGTGTTATCCTTTTTGTAGAAATCCTGCACTGAATCAGGGAATCTGGATTTAGAGACGGAAATTTAATATCACCAGAAAACAAAACAAAGCAAAAAAATCTGCTTTTTGCAAATTTGCTTAAGAAATACTTGGAGTGATACGGATTTAAAAAAAAAACCTTATTTCATAATACAGCATGTAACAGGAAAAAAGCTGCACTTTTTGGGTTTTTCTGCTTTTAAGAAAAAGTCATTGTTTTGTAAGTCTTAGTGATGAAATCCAGTAAGGTTAAAGTCATGTCCTACACATTTGTCCGAAACAAGTTTGATGAGGTAGTACAAATCAGCATTTGAGTGTTTTTTTGTTTTTTTTTTGACTAATTTTACTGCTGCTACTGTACCATCTGTTAAAGACAGACAGTTTGTATTTAATGTCAAATTAGGTCAGAAGCTGTTGTGCCTCCACTGGTGTCAGTAGCATGTTTTGCATGATGCATTCCATGTTGACCACAACATTATTCTTTATGCTTGACTGACCTGTTTTTTTATATCTCACTTTGTGAAACACATATAATAAAACCTTTGTGTATCGCTTTAACAAATAAAATCAAAGTTCTGTGTTAAATGTTAAACGTAAGCAAAACAAACAAGCCTTTCCATAGATATTGCATGGCAGCTTGCTGCCGGCTGCACTTCACTACTGACTGGTGTGTTTTCTGCATTAGCATTTATAAGAGAAACACCGGGCCACATCATTATTTGACGCTCTGAACAACAGCTGTAGTATAAAAAGCAAGAAAGAGTCAAACAAACACAATTCCTCCGCCCAGGAGACTGCTGTTCGTGTCCAGGGTAAAACCAAAAAACATTCTTGGGTTATATTAAGAACGTAGTATAATATGTCATGTTACATTACGAGAGTGACAAAAGTACTTATTTTTAACTCAAACCATAATCTGTTTTGTAAAACTAACCACATACGCTTCTTGCCTAAACCTAAAAGCAATGTAAACTTACACTGGAAGTTTATTTCAAAACAGGACTTTATGCATGTTTGCTTGACGCAACCCTCTACTGCCATATTTCTGAGCCACACCTCCACTATCAATATACGCATGGGACTCTTATCAACACCCACAATATTATCATAGAGTGCATTTAGTAATTTTACACCTATTTATTATGACATGCGTCTGTTTCCATTATCTCTGTGCATCTCTTCCCCTCTCTCTTTCTCTTTCCTTTTTGTCATAATTGTATTTCAACTGTTATTTCCCCGTTACAGGGGAAAATTTCAGGGTTTTTCCTTAGGTGATGTAAGAGTCTTAGGGCAGAGGGATGTCATATGCTGTAAAGCCCTCTGAGGCAAACTGTGTTTTGTGAAAATGGGCTTTATAAATAAAATTGACTTGATTTGACTTGATGTAACGAGCTGGAATTGACACACCGGCCCTGAGAGTCCATAAGTGACAAAAGAGGGTCCCATAGAGTCATAGTTTGATGTGCAGCGCCTAACGAAGGATCAGTATGTGATGATTTGGAAGCAAAATGTGTTTTAAAAACAGTAAGCCCATAGAGCAGAAAAACATTAGGTGCTAAACAACCCAAAAGTAGAGAGCAAAAACTTTCATTCTAATTTAAAACAGCTACAACAAACCACCCCAGGCTCCTAAAAAGACTATCTTGATGGGGGCCCAATACAAGCACATTGTCACTAAAACCTTAAAACCAGAATGTGGTCAAAGCTCAGAGAATCTCCACGAGGCACAGAGTTCATCTTCATTGAGAAATAAAAGAAATAAAAAATCAAAACTTACCTGTAGTGATGTCGGTGGTTAATTATCATGATCCAGTCACATAGAAGAGAAAGAAAGAGTACAACATTAGTTTATTGCACTATTGATCACCGCACAATAAATGCAGTCAGTTTGTGTCAGATTCAGAGCTGCATTCCCTGCAAGTCACATGAAACTTAGGACAACTGAGTTATTTGTTTGAGGATGAAACATGGCCAGATTGCACAGCCTGATTAACTTTTCCAATCTATTTTAGGGTTAACTTTATCAATGCTATGTTTGTTAAAGTATTCTCACACACCAAATAGATTATATATCTGTTTTCCACATGTTGCTGGGGATATCCTGCTCAGTGAAGGATTGTGCAGGAAGTGAGTGTCAGCAGCATAATGATGGCACAAGATTATCTGCTGTCAGAATCTGAACACAGGTCAAAGTCAGCGCTCAGTCTGCACCACAGGGGAAATAACAAATGTCTGTAAGAATATCTGTAACCTGTTCCTGTTCTTCAGACATATATGAATCAATACTTTACTACTGCCAATCCATGTGAGGCTCTCTGCACAGAGCAGAGCTTTGAACACCTATCTCAGCATCCAGGTACATTTGATAATGACATAGAAATAATAGAAATACAGTCTCGAAGGCACTAAGTCAGTCCATTTGAAACCATTATACTGCTGTGAGTCTATTAGGGGAAAATTTAGGTCCATGAGGTACATATTCAAAGCAGGCGAGAGGGATGACGCAAATAGATTAGACTGTAGATTAGACTTTTCAAACAAATGTGGTCCATTCAATTACAGTTACAGGAAAATGACAGCGCTGCCAAGAGCAACAACAATGTTGGAAGAGTCACTTAAGCTCTGTTTGTCCTGCGATGTCCTATGATTAACTGCATGTTGACTCTAATCGTCAGAAAAACCCTTACTTCCACACAACTCTTATTAGCGGAGGTTCTTTTAGATTATTTAAAAATCACAAAGGTTATTCTTATCCTCGCGGAGCAGGCTTCAGTCATGTGCAAGTGATTTGTAACCACACACACAAACACACACAGATACACACACTTTTTGTGCAGTAACTCCTTTATTTTTTTTAATTTTTTTTTTTCAAATATTAGTGATATTACCAACAAAACCTTAAAAGCAGTTGGGTGTTTTGTCAGTTTCGTTTACGTGCTTAGCATGGAATGTATCCATCAGATAAGAGAATTCTCAAACCGGAGAGATGGCATGTATCATACCATTGGCAAAGGGATAGTTCACCATTTTTGGAAATGTACTTCTTTCAGAGTAAAGAGGTGGACTCAGGATGTGATTATTGTAGTTTAGCGTAAAGACTGGAAGCAGGGTGAAACAGCTATCTTGTATCTGTCCTAAGTTCAAAATGCACCTTCCACCTCTATGATCCTGTATGTGTTTGTTTAATCGGTGCACAAACAAAAATTTCAAAATTTCTGCCTCGCGTTTGTATGTCTCAGCCAACCAGTCAAGTTTGTGGTCTGTAAATTTGTAGTCTAAGAGCAAAGGCTGAGATGACTGAATGAAACAATCCCCTCAGTCCAAATGATGATTTATTTATGTTGCAAAATAAGATGGAATGGAAGGAATGCACTAGAATTACTGCCTCACGGTTTTATGCCTCCACCAACCTATCGAGTTAAAGTTACAGTTTACATCCATGTCTGTCCACACTCATATGTGGTAATGACGGCAGACAATGCTTTAAATATGGATGTTTCTGCAAAGAAGCTACATATTCTAAAACATGATGCTTAACACACATCATTACCGTAGAAGCACAAAAGATATATAGTCTGCACAGTTTTAAGATGGGACCCAATATTGATGTCGCCCCTTCTGTTCCTGAGTTATGGTATTGAATAATGGCCAGAGAAGTGCTTCTGCAAAATATTGTGATATCAGTCAAGCTAACCTCTGACTTTTTGAATACAAAATTATATCACTTCATCAATATATCCTATTAGACATTTGCATGATTTTTTCAAAAGAATTTGCATATGAACTTTTAAGTTATAGCCAAAAACGTCACAGTGACTTTGATTTTTTTTTTTTTTTACTATCAAAAACTAATCAGGTCTTGACTTCAAGTTGGTGTTTGTGCCACAATTGAGGAAAATCCCTCCAGACATTCCTGAGATATGACATTCATGAAAATGGGACAAGCTCAAGGTCACGATGTCCTTTGACTACCAAATATGAATTACTTCATTAAGTCCAGGTGTACATTAAGAGTCAAATTTGAGAAAATTTTCTCATGTTGTTCTTGAATTATTGGGCTCACAAGAAGGAGATGGACACAAGGTCACAGTGACTTTAACCTTTGACTGACAAAATCTAAAAAGTTCATCCCTGAGTGCAGGTTGTTATTTGTACAAAATTATTTTTTTGAAATGTCGTGTACATGAGAATGGGTTGGATAGACATAGGACCGACAACCCAAAATATAATGACTCCAGCAGTCGCTGGCGCAAATTAAGTGCAAGAACTATTTCTTGGCAAACAAAAGTGATTCATTTTCCTGTCTTCAGCTGTAACGATGAGGTGTCAGGAAACCAGCACTATCGCCGGAAACACTCAAAAAACTGTTGTACATTTCTGTAGTAGTGAATAAAGAAAGACACAACATGTCACTCAGTGAGCTTTCTGTTGATTTCTTTTTTCTTTTTTTTTTTAATGAGAACCAGGCTACCTGTTTCCCTTTGCTTCTGCTAAGATAATCTAAGTGGAGATTTTTGGCACAACTTCAACTACTTCCAAGGTGCATCAAGATAAGGTCAAAACTCAGGCAACACTTTCAGTACAAAGGACAACTTTTAGCAACTGGATAAAAATAACACTATATTGGATCTATTTGCTTTTGTTAAGTAAGCATAAAGAAGAAAAAGATGGTGCCATGCATTATAAGATGAGTTTTAAGATGTTCTTTGAACTGAGCTTCCAATCAAGGTTGTAGTTGTCTTAAGTTTGGGTGCCCTTGTAGCAAATGTACTATCTCTGGGTTTTAATTAGTCAGTAGACTTGGCTGATCTTGTAGGGTTTAGAAACATCAATGATGATTTTACCTGATGATGGCACTATATCGAAAATAACAGGATTTTCATAGGTTTAGACGGGCTGTTCCCAACTCAGAATTATGTCAGTCGAATCAGATTCAGCTGTTGACGACAGGTTGGAAGTGTGCAACAACATTTTTTGCAGACACTAATACATAACAAAAGCTAGAAAATGTGCTGTTTTACGTTGCTGTGGCTGCAAATTCACCACCTCTAAGCAGAAAAGAGGATAATGTTATCTCAGAACTCAGCTCTGAGTCTCTCTGACTTTCAAGGGGCAGCCCTATGACAATCCATGCAACAGATGGTGAGACATTTCACTTAAAGCCACAAATGTCAAACTCATGATGGCAAACTTCGTGGAAATCCATCCAAAAGTAATTAAAGTGTTTGAGTCTGGACCATAAGTGGACCAGCTGACAGGCGAGCAACATCGACGATAGTGAGGCAAAAAATGATGAGAAGCACTTTACAGATAAACTTGAGATACCCGCAAACTGTATGAGACTGCATAATGGCGTCGTTATAGTGTCAAAGACTACACTTACTGCGAATTGAGCAGTGCAAAATTGTGATCTTTGTGGTAAAGCAGAATGTACACATATGTAGTTGTAGACTGTAATAATATGGGCTGTAAAACATACTGCTGACACTCCAAAAACCAGCTCCGACTGTAAAAATAGAAACCAGATGGATTACTCACATTTGTCTTCACTCATTGAAACAAAGCACTTTATTGCATAAGTAATGATGAAATGTAAAAGGTATGCCAGTGAAAAGTAACAGTGTTGCTGCTACCAAGGCTAGAAGCGGATTAGGCTACTAAAAGAAGATTAGAGATAGTGTAGACTATTTAATGCGTAACGAATTAAGCTTATCACTGCCCAGTCATCAAGGCACACTGGGCATACTTTCCACTGATACTATACTATGTTGTCACATTGTTGCCTCAGCCTGTATAAAACTATTTGGCTGGCAATATGTTTTTTAAGGCTGCAGTCCTGGAATACTGGATGAGCGAATGCAATGGACTCAGTTCAGCTTCTCTGATTTGTTCTTCTGCTTTCTTCAGCTTTTAACTTATTTCCAAATTCTGGTTTGGTTTTGCACCACAAGGCTTCCGTAGATAACGGGTTATGGTTGAAGTGCTCAGGTCAAGGTGTCAGGAAGTGGACTAAATTGCATGTTACGGAAAGCCACGGTCGTGTACAAGGGAAGAGGGACAAATAACAGACTGAGAAACATAAAAGGTCAATGTGGTGTTAGACAAGAGACTAGAGCTCTTACTTATAAATCTGTATACCGGCACCCTGCCTGTCTTTGGAAAAACACTAAGTCTGGCTGCCACACTTTTATTTGTGTGTGTGCTTTTCTGGGAACTGCTGTACTGTTTGCTCTCCTCACTGAACTTTAAATTTGTATGCTGCACAGTAACCTCTGTGATCAACAGCAGTGTTTTCCAATCCACAGGGGTTCCTCTTAGAGAAATGTCAAAGAACTTTTTCTTTTCAACCAGAATACAGCGGGCATTAGTTCCAGGCTGTTTTGCCGAAATGCCAATTAAAAACGGTCAAACTCAGAGGCTAAGTAAGTTTAGAGTGCACTGCTTAACTTTCAGACAAGACTGAGGCCACAGCCGCACTTCGTACTTTGAATCTTTGTTAGCAGGCCTTTCATTTAAATTACGACTGCATTTCTGTTTCGCAGTATGGAAGCCCGATGTGTTCAATACTCAATAAATAAGTAAGACATAATGCAGGGAACATTTAGGGGGGACTATTTTCAACCCTGCAGGGGGGTCTGGGGAGAACTCCCCCCACAGAGATTTCTAAAAACTCAAAAGGATAGCTAAACTGATTATTTTTAGAGAAATTTGAAGTGAAATCTTGGATCGGGGGTTCTCAAAGTCTTGATGCATGAGTACCATTTAAGAGAGCCAGCAGGGCTCCATAGGAATTTCAATAACATACTATGACATGACTTTAAATTAATTTTTTAAAATGACATACTACACTATACTATATTCTTCTGACATTCTTTATGGTACAAAAACACTTATCAGGAACTATCAATATTGACAGTATTATAGCCATAGCCAAGTATTACATAACATTTGCTAATGATTATTTTTATTACAGTCAGCAGTTTCAAGATGGGCATCCAGGATTAGTGTCACCAATTCAGTGTCTGACCAAATGTCTCCCCTTCTGTTCCCGAGTTATGAAGTTGACTGATGTCCAGAAAAGTATAAGGCATTATGATGTCACAGTGAATCTAGCTTTTTATCGTTTTGATATAAAATGTCATAAGTCTGTCATTTTCTCCTAAGTGACATTTTGCAGTAATAAGCATATGAACTCTTGAGCTGTGGCCAAAAACGTGTTTGGTGAGGACACAGTGACCTTTGTCCATCAAAATCGAATTAGTTCCTCCTTGAGCTGTAATTTTCAGGTAATTTTCTTGTGTTTTTGAAAGAAATCAAGCCAATTTGCATTGTTTTCAAAGGGTTAAGTTTGAATACTCATTTATTAATTTTAAATGATTTATTTATGTTTATTTGAATTTCTCATTTATCTATTTAACACTGAACACTCTGGGGTTCTATATTGCAGATGGGTGTTGTGGTGAAGGAATCTTGTGGTCCCTTCTTCATTTTGGAGTTTATGCATCACTGTATTATTTTATTAAAATCAAAGCTGCAGTCTGATGCCACATCTTTCTGATCCATCTGCTCTCAATGCGTCTGAGCATCGACGGTACGCCCAGAACACAAAAGCATTAATGGGCTTTGATACGTTCAGCACATATCATGCTTTGTCGTGGCCTTTTAAAAAAAGCACTTGCATCTGAGAGTAGAGCCAATCACACCGCATGCAAACAAACCCACTTCAAAGCTTTTCAAACACACTCCCAGCAAACCAAGAAATCTCTGCTGAAGCTCCAAATGTTTGAATTTTAAACCAAAACAGATTGTGATTTAAGCTCTGATTTTCATTTTCGACACCAAAGCAGATTTCAATACAGGTTTTAGTTGACATAAATCTACAATACGCTTAGGACTAATTGCGGTGAAAAGGTTAAGGTACAAGACAAAATCTGCTTTAGTCTCAATCCAACATTAAGAGCAGTTGGAGGGCTGTGAAAGAGGCATTAAAGCCTTTTGTTTACTTCTCAGCCATTAGCTCAGAATCAGGCTGAATCATATGACTACTTAGATGTCTGCAAATCTAATTAGACAAATGTGTCTTCTCAGAAAATCCCACTGCGAAGACACAAAACTGGGATTTCTTTCTGGCAACCTTTCAATAATGTGACCAGTCCCCGTGCCACACACGCCACTAGCCACTCCGCTGACTCACAGACTTTTATTTGCATTAGCTTAGAAATTAATTTATTTATCTATTGCCCCCAAAAGTAGCTATTTCTTTCATGTGACTGTGTCTATGTTTTTATGTGGTTTTTATATGAGCTGCTGGATACAATAATTTCCCTGTTGGGATAAATAATCTATCTATCTATCTATCTATCTATCTATCTGCATCACCCGCTCACAACATACACACCATCTTTTAAATCAATTTTTTTAAGGTTTCAAGGAATTGCAAGTACAACTTTGATTGCATATTTCCTCTGCAGCCCTGCAGACACGACTTTTTCCATGAAGCTAATCTCCACAGTAGGTTTTTTTAACTCGCCCATTTTACAAATATACAAACATTAAGTCTTTGAAATAACCACTCACTCAGAATTCAGTTTTGCAGGATTCTTCTTTCTTTGCTCTTCAAGTGATTTTAACGCAAACAGACAACCACAGAAACACACTCATGTACTGGAGACTGACATACGGTATAGGGAACAAGAAAAGGCAAAAAAAAGAAGTGACACAGGAAGAGAAAGCAAAATGACAAGGATGAGTCAAGTACACCTCATGGCAACAAAAAAAAAAAATGAAAGAGACAGAGCACAGGGAGGACTGGCCAACCTGTGTTCTTCTGTGCAATCATACATACAGGTCCATAGAGTCTACATGATGCCAAAGCAAAACAGAAACAAGACAAACGCAGACAGTGTGTAGCATCCAGGGCACCGTCTGACAGCTTCCTTTCTGTGTTACTTCCTTCTGTCGAAATGTCTGACTCAGTGATATGCTGAGAGAAGATGAGAGGAGGGGGAAGAAGTGTGACTGAAAACAACATGGCTACATGGTGGTGATGAAATCTAGTTTGTCTGCATTTATCATGGAGTTAAATGATTTAGGACAGTTTGCATGAAAATAGAATTTTTGCCTACACTGATACAGAATAGATCCAGTAACTTATCAATACCAGTGGGACATTTCGGAGTTTCAGAGGCCAAGTCGCACATTAAAGCAAAATAAGGGAAAACAGAGAGGTAAATAAGTATGTTCACAGTTTTTAACCCTTTGAAACCTGTAGAGACATCACTTTTTTGTGCTGCAGACGCCTTTTATTTAAACCCAGAGCAGTTGTGTTTTCTTCATTTCATAAACATAGGGGGAAAGGCAGTAAGCAGCTTGGCAAGACATGTTTTTGCATATTGCAAGATATTAATAGATTTAGAAAATAATTTTTAAAAAGCTGAGGGGGGTTTACAGAATTATTTTTAGGCGTTTTTTTTTTTTTTTTTTTCACGTTACTTCCTCGTTTACCTGTGTTTGGGGTTTTTTCCCCAAGTTATTTCCTTGTTTATTTTTGCTTTACTTTTCTCTTTTTTTTCTTCACTTACTTTTCAGGGGTTTTTTTGTTGTTGTTGTTGCTAATTTTGAGGTAATTTTCTAGTTTTATTTTTTTAAAAACACTAATTTATTTATTTAATTTATTTAATTTTTTTTTAGTTTTTGGGTCATTTCTTCTTCAGTTGCTCTGCTCATTACCTTCTTCCCATGTTTTTTTAAAAGAAATCAGGCCAATTGCTCAGGTTTCAAAGGGTTAACACGTGTCAGTGTTCCAGGAATAAAAAAAACAACAACAAAAAAAAAAAACATATTGATGGGACTTTCAGAGCTTTGAACTTAAATAAACTATATGTATGATTTTGTCAGTTTACGAATTTCAGTTGCATATAAAGTTTTGATTCTGAATTTAGAAATTCTAACTTAGATCACAAACATCACCTATGGAAAAAAAACTAAAAATATAACTGAATGTTGATAAATAGCATTTACCTATTTTACTTGAATAAAGTTTATGTAATTATAATTAATACATCGCATACATTACAAATATGTGGATGAATATAAACATATTTCAAATATGTAAAATGTATTAACAGTAATAGACTTTAAATATAAGTAAACTAAATTCAATATATTTAAGATACATAGAATTGATCAACATTAGTTAAGTTAATGTTATTAAGTAAAATCAACTATTTGAAATACAGTGAATGTATTAACAGTAATTACATGCATTTAATTAAGTAAATTTAACATATTTCACATATATCCAATTCACTAAAGTGAATTTGACATACTTGAGATACATAGAATATATTATCAGTAATCACATTAACGTTATAAGTAAATTCAACATATCTGAAATACAGAATTTGTTAACAGTAATTTCATACACATTATTGACGTAAATTAATTCAATTCCATGAGTTATATTCTCAAAGTCTTTTCATCTTGTTGTAACTGATTCAGTTTAATAAATGGTACTTTTTTTTTTTTAATTTATGTTACAATTACTTGACTTGACTAGATGTTAATTTAAAATCTAATCGAAATATGTAAACTTGACAATAGAGCACATAATTTAATTAATTAATTTATTTAAATAATAATAATAACAATAACAACAATAATAATGATAATAATAATAATAATAATAATAATAATAATAATAATAATAATTTATTTGAATGTATCAAATATAATTCAATTAAAATGTCTTTTTTTTTTAAAGGATCTATGCTTTATTTTATTATATTTTTCCCGACAAGGATGTTCATATTTAAACAAAAGGTAGAAATGATGAGCACAGTAAACTTGGCCTCATGTTTCTACATTTTGAAACTCTTGCTTCAAAAAGCTCATATCAAATCCTGTTTGCTCTGTTACCATGGATGTACTGACAATGATTATCGGAGTACTTTTGATAGAGACAAATCATTTAAACATGATCTTAAGTTATGTATAAGGAGCGTCTTCTTATCTGTCATTTCTGAGTAGATTTATTGACATTTCTGGACGGGGGGATTTGGCTTTCACTGGAGAGAGTGAGTCCCGCTGATAACAATAATATAATGCTCTGCTTTGTCAAATTTATGACCGACAAAAAACTTGATTTATTTTTAGCCTAAGGTCATGAAGCGTTCTAAAATACAGTTGTGAACCAGCAAAATGAATGCACTACAATAGTTCAATAAATGTTCATCTGTACATACATATGGAGGGTACCAAATAATTTCATTGCACGATGCAAAGCTTTGTTAAGTATGTGACAAACAAAAATTTGAAACTTATGGACCAAAGTTTTAAAGCATTAGTTGATTAAACTTTCTTTTTTTAAATACTTTTTTAAGTGCAGGTATGGTCATCGAAATGTTACATAAATCTTTTTTTTTTTCTCACTCAATTCACTATTCTGACATCATAAACTGATTTGATGTCTACATTTATCTAACTGGCTTATCAAAAAGTGTGGAAAGTGTGAAATGCCCAACAATGAATTGCTGTCACTGGGTTCATGCTAATCAAACTCTCCTTTGTTCTCTGTCGCCTAAATTCTCAGAAGCCTTTCTGTAACGGTTGTTCTCAACTCTGAAGCCTCTTTCAACATCCAAAGAACGTACAAGGACAACTGCAATGAAGGTCATTGTAAGTGCAATTGAAAAAAAAAAAAAACTCCTGTTGAGCATTGCTGGCATGATGCTTTGAAATTGAGCTTGAAAATATTTCTCAGCCCAAACAGTTCTTTTAAGATACAGACGCTCGGTTTTTGTGTCTGGAATGTCTCGTGAAAAATGGGGTTTAAGTGGATTAAAATAGGAATGACATCAATGAGAGCAATGCCAGAAATCCCTCAAGCAGACTTGAGTTTTTATTCTTTCAAATTTCTTCTCGCATTGCATCATGTTGCTAATAAAGCATGACTGTTTGAAGGCACCTGTAGACACCCTCTGTTGAAAAACAGAAGGCAAACCAACTCCTCTTTCATTTTTATCTGGGGAGTATCCAGGACTGTTTCCATATCCTGCAGCCAGGCCGCAAACACTGCTGAATGCTTTCAGCAGTAACTCATGCCAGAAGTAACAACTTGATTTTTTTTTCAACATAGGGGATACTGTCAACAGCTTGGCTCCTTGCAAGGGCCAACTGGTGTGTGATGCAGTGAATGTTTTCAACAAGTGGGAAGACCTTTTTTTTTTGTCCTGGATCAGCTTCATATTTACAGCAAAACTTGTCAGCATATTCTTCACATGATCACAGCCGGGGTTATACACAAATTACTGGCTCATGTTTACATGCATTATATACAAATTGCTGTGCATTACTTTTTGTGGGTACAAACAAAGATTGTATGAGAACAGCCTGAAACATCAATAACATTACTAATGTTTCATAAGCTTTTGTCTCAAATCTCAGATTTCCAACACAACTCACAAAGACTGATAATATTTTTTGGATGTTCGGCAAGAATGCAAAACTAGCAGTATAGACAAGTGCAAAGGTTTATTGTTGACCTCGGAAAAAACAGTTTGAACCATATTTCAGCTGTATCTATTGGTATTTATCTACACTGTCAAACTTCTGGTGTGGTTCTTTAAACACCTCAGCATGTGCAATAAGATTTATGATCTGATTACACTGTGCTCTTTGGCCCAAATACCAACCACTACACCTCGGAAACAGCAAGACTCATTCAACATCAGGATAACACCTTTCTTACTGTGTCGCAAGGTGACAACAGCATGCTTTAGGAATAGGTCTCATGGGAATGGACTGGGAGTGTGGACAGGACTGAGGATAGGAACGGAGCCAAAAACAAGAGAGATCCTAGAAGAAAGCTCACTGCAAAGTGCACACAGCCTCAGACAGGAAGAGCACGAGTGGGCAAGGCAGTGAGCCAAGGCAAAGCTGGAGTGGCCCCAAGTCAGAGTGTCCTTAAATGACCCAGTCAAAATTTTGAACTTGAACTCCACCACAACAAACAGTAGAGGACTAAAGATCACAGTTAACCAGTAATCCCCCTTCAAGCCTGACAAAACGTTTGAGAATCTGCAAAGAAGAATATGCTCAAATCTAATACGACAACTCTTGAAGACACAGAGTCAGGAAGACTTGAAGCGTGAAGCCTCCAAAAATATCTACTATATCATGTTTCAGTAAACTTTCTAAACCTGCTTTCTCATTTTATTATTGCCCGGACAGTTTTAACTTAAGTGAACGACTTAATGAAAAAACAAGGGGATATAAAAACCTACAGGAAGCTTAATCATTTTTGGCATTTAATTAAATTTCTTATCAAAGGAGAGAGGCCACAGCTCAAGGACAAAGCAGCAGGACTCACACGGATTGTAAACGGGGTCCAGCCTGCACGGGGGGGGGTGTGGCACCCCAGGGGGGAAACAAAAAAGGGGGGGGGGGGGGGGCTGGAAGCAATATTTTGAAAGTGGGACATTGAAGAAGTGCTCTTAGGAGGTAGTTCTTCATGTCTTCTTTTTAATGCCAGTTCAGTCCCACATACACAATTTTCAAAATGTTATTGTTAGACTTGCTTTTACCACCATCATCTGAAGCTTTTTTCATCAAGTCTTTCCTCTTTTCTGAATCACTTGCATGCAGCTTTTCTAGTTCAGTCCCTCCAGGATTTCACCATGTGATCATAACAAATCACACAAATTCAGCCAATCTCCATGAATTCTGCACGGCCTTGCAATTTTGTTCAATCACCTCAACTTTACTGCAAATTTGACTCATTACACTGTACAGCTGTAAGCAATGTATTGATCAGCTCAGCCCCTCTTTCTGTCCCTCTGTTTATGATGAGACTTTTCCATCTGCGTTTCCAGCTGACCACTTATTCGTCATAACTGTCCCGTGCCCAGGTTTTACATCCGCACTTTTGATAGCTACGCATGGTTGCTAGTCACATTAGCAGCTCTTAGACTACAACTGAGGATATCGCTGTCAACAGAATTCAACTCGTCTCCTCTTAAAGGGCAAAATGATGGATGGTCATGCAACACTTTCTCAAACTTGACACAAAATGGTTACGTTTTAAAGCATTAGCATGCTGTCACAAAAAAAACAAAAAAAAAAAACAAAAAAACACTGTGTCATGCACTGACATAGTCCTTGTCGGAAACGCAGCAGGACGTATTAGCATTAACACTACAAAAGATGTGCCGTCAAATGCGTCCCCAAAGTGCTTCATCATAACGCGTCTTGGTTGTCTGTTTCAACTTATTTAGTACTGTTTACTTGTAATTGGATCATCCCAAAACACATTAATACCAGGTTCAAACAGGGCCAAATGAAGAGCAGCAGATAGCCGGTTCCCTAAATTGTCTCATTTAGAGGAAGTACCATACGGGGTTCTGTTTGTCAGACAGACTGACAGACATACTACCATTTCAGCAGAGTAATAGGAAACCCCAGTTATGAGTCCTAAAACCCTGAAACAAATTAGCATTTTGGCGCCTCCAGTTAACTCGTCTCAAAGTCGGTGTGTTTTGTAAATGGGTTTTTGGTAAGAAGCCTCAAATAAGGTCTTTTATGAGTCTTAACAAAGATGATTGCTGAGAAGTGGCTAAATGAGATTACAAAATGTCATCACGCTGCGCTGCGTCGCACCGAACACGGCTTTACAGCCTCACTGTGGTGGGGATGTGACCGTAGAGTAGTTTGTTTTAGCCTAGTACTAGCTTTTTACTTTTGGGGATTGTGTTTCAAAAATCTTAAAACTGGTTTTCATTGGTGAAAATTATCTTGTTGTTATCTAAGTGTCATAAATGTTTGTTTACCACTGGTTTATTTTTTGCCATAATCCAAAATCCAATGAAAAAATCCCATAGGCTTTTTCACAAGGGAACCAGGACGACATTAGCTTCTAGACCAGCCTACAGAAAAACATCATCCCTGGGGCACTGTGTAACATAATGCACAGCAGACTATGGGCAGTGCTTTTTCAAAATATTATGATTTTGTTCTTGACTTTTCAGAATACACAGAAATAATGGATATGTTTTGGCTGTGCAGAAAGGTTTGCATAAACACAAATCTTGCTGAAACACATGTAAGCTTAAGTGCAGTCCGCTGTCAATTAATTGAAATGAGTTAATGTGTCTTTGGTGTGCTGCAAACACATTTTCATTACTGATTTCTGCCTGGCCGCTGTTTGTGATCAATAGCAAGATATGATGTTTTTAAATAAGTTTGAATGTCAAATTACTAACCATGCATTTGTCCAACACTCATAAATATAGTTTCTATTCACATGGCTTTTTTCACTCCATGGGAAACTAATCATAATTATATTCCTACTGTCCAGTTTAATCAAATCTGTTATGTGGCATTGTATGAAATGCTTTTTAATTATATAACAGAATAATAAATAACATTAATATTAAAAAAAGACCATTAGGCTACATTTTAATTGATGAGGTGCGGTAAAGGACATGGATAACAGATAGAGGAGTGCAGGCCAAAAAATGTTGCGAACCACTGGGTTACAGAAAAGGAAAGAAAGGGCACTACATGATTCCAGCATAGACAAAAAGTCCTTGTGGTTAACTCCTGGCCTCAGAAACATGCTCTCAAAATGAAAGATTCAAATATTGGTAGGTATTCTGATGTTAATGCAGATATCCTTTCAACATCACTTCAGTGGTTTGGTGCTGTCTATTCACATAACACTTCACAGAACGGTTTCCAATCACAGACTCTTACGAATGACCTCGTCATTATAGCCGGGATGTTAATTGCTGCACTGTTACTCTTTCATGTGAACCCCGGCTGACTTTGACACAGTCACTCTGACATGAAGGTCAGGGGAAATTAAAGAAAAAGTCCACTGCTTGATTTAAACCAAATGAAAGATGTATTTATTCAGCTTGTCAAAGCCTTATAGCAAAGAAGAACTATATGAATTCATTTATTTTGACATTGGTACTCCACTTATCAGGTTTTTGAAGAGTTCTGGTTGTGGGTTTGCTTCTGTAAATGTTGTATCCTTGTTTCTGTATTGTAAATGGCCCCTTATAGCAATTTTGAGAGAACTTATGATGGCTAAGAACTCTAAAGGAAACAGCAAATTATTACATGTAAACACTTGACATGCTAACTTTGCTCATATTTGTCCAAAAAACTAAAATGTGACCATAAAGTAATAATAATCTGCACGCTGAAGTCAACCACGGGTAATGAAGACAATATATTTCATTGTTGCTGCCTTTTTCCATCACTAGTGGGCAGATGTTAAAGGTAAACTAGGCAAAGCGATAAATGCTCCAGCGAAGCAACTAAACTACGTTGTGTTTCAACTGCTGAGGTAACTCAGTCACTAGAGAAATTAATGAATAAATGAATATATTGCAAAATCTGGATTGCATTACATCAGACACAAGTCGAAGTTGTTGCTGACAGCTGCAGAGTACAGTATGTGCAGCCAGCCAAACATCACACCACCCGCCACAGTTTGTCAAGAGTTCTGCCTCATCGTCATGATCACATTTTCCACATTGGAGTAACACGATGCTACTGAAATACTTTCTGGTTGACATACAGCACATTATAGTTCAAAAGTTTGTAATCAGCTGTTCTGTTTATGTTTTTTTTTCTTCTTCTCCTCAATAATGTCTCTTTTAACCTTTAAATTCTTGTGAAAAGCAACTGAATGAAGCACAAGAAAACTCATATTAACCCAGAGTTTAAAAGGGTGAATTGCCTCCTCCAACTCCAAGGGTGGAAAAAGTTTGCTTGTCACAAAATAAATCACACTCATTTGACTTATATCTGAGGGCATGATCGCTCGTTATGTTATCTATCACATTCACTAACCTTTGAACAGGTCGGCATGTTGGCATAAAGTAATGCTTGGCTAAGTTGGATGTGTTAGCTCCTTTGGTCTGCGTAGGTTTAACACATCTTTTACAGACGGGCTTTGAGGTGTCGGCCGGTCTGCCCTGACTGCCGGCTTTGCAACACAACTGATAGGAAATACGGCTCCTATTAAAACGCTGCCACTCTTGAAGTGCCAATGTACTGTTTTGACATCACGGTATTGCAATACCTTTCTAGTATCTGTATGCTGTGCAACACTGTGGCAAAGAGCGCATAGAAAAGGTCTGGTTATAAACAGTAAGGCTAGTGAGAAAAAAAATGGAAACAGGTGATAGTAGGCTGGGAAAATCAGGTAACTGCAGGGCTGATGAGGTACATGGCAACAGGTGTGCAGGTAGAAGGGGAAATCAGGTGAGCAGGACTGGACAGACAGTCTGAGGGCATCTGGTGGAGGGTTAGAGGATGGCAGGTCTGAGAGTACAGAGCGTGGAGGAAGCAGAGGCTGGAAACAGGAACAGCGAGCCAGGCCTGGCAAAACAATGAAGAGACTAGAAATTCATCTTGAGAGAAGGTTAGCATAAGCATCAAACTGAAGCTAACATGACAATCAATCATATTCATAGTAGAATCCAAACACAACAAAAGTTCCTAAAATATTCAGATCAATAACAAGTCACAAGTTCATTGTGAGTTCACGGAGACGAGGTTTCAGTGTGTTTGAAAGACGTGTCACATTGAGCTCAAAGTTTTCTTTAATGTAGATAAAAACACAGAGGTTTGTTTTTCAAATAAAAAGTCTATATTGTAAAAATCAAATACGTCTGAGTCACACTGAAAGATGAATCCTAAGATCCAGACAGGCAGGGTATGACTTTGTGTGTGTCTTTGTGTGTCTGTGTGTGTGCTTGGCCCAAAAGTGCCTGAAATATAAGTACACAAAGTGCACAATGTTTAGACTTGGAGAGAAGTTGTTACTGAGCTAATCAAATCACTTCACATGATCACATTATATTAACAGTGCATCAAGCTGTCTCTGGTACGAGTTGAATGCATCTTTTGCACTTCAGTCCCTCCACAGGCCGAGGTCCGTGCTTAACAGAATGGACGAATTACAGAAAACAATTCAATGGGCCTCTTCACAAGGACTGCACCCAAAGAAAATACTGCCACACAGTTAAGTATTCACACTTAAGATTCACTTAAGTATTTAATAAGGTGCAAATCGTTTCCACATTTTCCACAAATTATTGAAGCTGGGGAAGCAGTTTCTTTGGCATCATTGGGAAAAATTCCCACCATAAACTTTGAGCATATTGTAATTCAAGTGGACTTTGATAAAAGTAGACCTCCAAACCTCTTGGCTCTGTTTTCAGGCTTTTGAAAATCTGACCCGTAATGGGAGACTTTGGCCAATCATAGTTCCTTTCAGAAAGAAGGCGTTCCTATTGGCTGATCTACATTTGCAAATGTGTGTGCATGTCTCTTTGGTGAAAACCTAATTTAACTGTGGAGAATCCTGCAGAGAAAGTTGCTATTCAAGGATTGGCAACGACTGCTTACACTGCAAAGCAACCCAAAAAGAAGAATGGATTCATCAAAAAGAAAGTCTTACAATAAATGGAACATGTGAATATCGGCTAAATGTTTCTGAGGTAGAGAGGTAATGTTGCTAATAGTTTCATCTTCTGCTATCTGCTAAAGGTTCATAGCTGCAGATGAAAGTTTTCGTTTATGTAGTTTACGTGAGCTTAGACTCTGGGTATCCTCCTGCATCTGCTATTGACATTCTGGTATTCCAACAAAAGCAAATGGTTAGGATTTGGCAACAGAGACATGTGGTTAGGTTTAAAAGAAAAAAAGCCATGGTTTGGCTCTACATTCACTCAGGATATCCGTATGGGAAAAGCTCCAAAAACTACAGTTCCCATAATGCAACTCAACAGCATCTTTTCATAAGACCGTCTTTGACTGGTATATGTCAAACTCTTTTAAACTCTATTTCCCGAGCTTTTAAGTTTACCATGAAAACATTTTCACCCAACCTAAGATGAGGTAACTGATGATCATCTCTCAGCCTTGACAAAGCTCCCCCAGAGACACAAAGGACATTATATTACCGTCTCCAAAGGCAAAGTGGTACTCCTCAAGAATAGGACCAGGATTCCCCTTTATGTTGCCTAAATGTTGGAGCCCTGCCTTGCTGTTTACCTGTCTGCCTACCTGCACACCCGCTTGTTTATCTGAGAGCTGTTTGCCTGATTCAGTCCAGCAGTTGCCAGCTGTAATCCTGCCTCAGTGACCGAGTGAACTGCCTTTTAAAGTCGACCTGCTGTGTCCCTGCGTGAGCTTTTGGATCCCGTTACCTGTACCCTGTTACTGGAACCCTCACTGCCAGTGTGATTTCATCTCACTAACAAAAGCTCAACCTAACATGTGCAAAATGCATGAGAAGCCGATTACAGCCATGCAAAGCTTTTATCTGAACGACTGCGGGAGCAGATTTCCCAACCAACATCTGTCTCCTTAGAAGAATCGCTGCTGGGAGGTCAGAAACACACTTGTGACCATTACTTAATATTGCAACTGCAAGAGGGTTTAGGGGTGGGTGGGGGGCTGTTGCATGGATAACAATTACAAAGATGCAATCTTAAATATCACTGTACTGTAAAAGTCCATGTGCAAGTAACAGCTAAATACTTCCATATGTGTGGGGGCGGAGGTTATGGTTTATTAATGGAATCTGTGAAATATGTACTCGCAGCAATGGACATGACGTGCTGCAAAATCTGGATAACTTTCAAACTGTAGAGCTCAAAAACTGATAAAAGGACATAAATCGGCAAAGTAAAGTCAAAAATATAACTGAGCTTATTAATAAATGAAGTAAGTTAAACCTTTGAAACCTGGATCGACATCAGTTTTCTTCTGCAGTGTTCAGATGCCTTTCACAAGCTTTAAAACCTTTATAGAACCTTTATAGTAGAACATACATAAAGTAAAAAGGTGAAAAAAATAATCTGACAATAAGCTTAAAAGAAAGAGAGAGAAAGGGGATGATGAGAAAAATATCAAATAGCTAGGGAAAATCTAAAGAACTCTATCTTCATATTTCTAATAATTTATTAAAATTATTTATGTTTTTATTTAAACTTTTTTTTTAATTCTTCATTTCCTGTTTTTGTTCTTTTTCTTTTATTTTTCTGTTGACTATTTCAGGTAATTTTCTTGTAACTTCTTGAAATTTCATCAAAAAATTTCTTGATTTTTGGTAATTCCTTGTCAAGTGTCATTGCTTTTTTCCATGTTTTTGAAAGAAATCAAGTCGATTTGCTCAGATTTCAAAGGGTTAAAGCTAAAGTTACAGTGGGTAACTTTTAGCAATTATGACAAGAAGTTTTTTATTTTTTATTTTTTAAACCGTCACTATTTCCTGACAGTAGTACAACAGGCAGATGATCTGTGAGGTCCTGACTCTTCACTTTGCTCCTAATGGCATTTGCAAGAATCGTGAAAAACAACCAATCCAAGCTAAGGAGTCTGCTGTCAGTCATGCCAGTCGCCGCTCGCGAACTGCGGTCAAACTGTCAAACGAGGTAGAATCAATGCAGTAACAGAATCTTGATTCATATTTGATCAGCGCTGCTGAGTTTGACAGTTTGACCGCAGTTGGCAAGCACTGACAGACATGATTGACAGCTGTTCTCTGAAAATGGCCTATGATTGGCCCAAGTCTCTTGTCCTGGCCTATATTTTCTAAAACCTGAAAACAGAGCCAAGTGGGGTTGCAGAAGTCTAGTTTTCTTTTAGTGCACTTGAGTTACGATAGGTTCAAAGTTTGTTATGGTATTTCTGCCAAATAATGCCAAAATTAAACTGCTAACCCCAGCTTTATAAAATGAAATGGAAATAAAAAGTGCTTATTTTTTGTTTTGTTTTTCATAATTTATCAACCCCATCATTTCATTTTATTTTTTATTTATAGCTCTTTAGTTTCCCACTTTTTCCTCAGCAGATGCATTTTTTCAATATATTTTTTTAAATGCATGGTTTATTTTTCCTCCTTTATCTGCAATTTTGCCAAAGCCATGGCTGGATACAACCACAATTACAGTAATGTACAGTGACACTACTTCTAATTTTATACTGTCAAAGGAGCATTTAGAAAAGTTTCTCAGCAAACCTAATATGGGAATTATTTATTATTATTATTATTGACATTATTGCCCATAATGCCCATATCTGTAATGCCACAACAAGTTACTGTTAACCTTTTATCATCTTTTTTATTGCATATTTTTTTCATGTTCTTTTATGTTAAGCACTTTGTGTTGTATTTTAAGCATGAATTGTGCTTTATAATTTAAGTTATTATCATAATTATTACTATTATTATAATGATAATATTGGGACGTCTTTTGGGATTTCTTCTCTTTTTTAGGAATAATCATTCAAAATAATTAATTTATTTGGCTACCAAACTAAAACTAACTTTCTTCCTAAGGCTACACCATCCTGTTTGATACATTATTGTTTCAGAAATTGTGTGCTGCATTAAAATCACCATATAAATCCTTGCATCAAAGTGGACTTACAAACAATAATCAAAAGTGCATAGGCACCCTATACTGAGTATACATACAATGAACATTTCCTTGAATTATCTATTATATCATTGTATTGCAACACTGTTTCATTTAACAATATGTTCATTTACATGTCTGACTCCTAATAACCCTTCACTACCTTTTAGAAGGCTCTATATCATACTGTGATTGTTGAAGTAAAAAGTGTGACTGCAATTTGCATAAGCATATAACAGCTTTTCCAAAGTAACACACAAGTTTAATTTGTTAGGCCACAATTGTATAACTGGTAGTACTTCAAATGCTACAACCATTTTGTGCAACAGAAGTCATGCTCCTTATTATTAATAGGGATGGGAACCAGCAGAGGCCCCATGATACGATATTATCACAATACTAAAGTCACAATACAATAATATTTTAAACATGTTGCAATATACTGAGCATTGCGATAACACTTTTTTCAACTTCAAATTTGACTTTTCCAGGCTTGAAAAACATTATTGCAAAATTCCATGACTTTTCAAGGTTTTCCATGACCGTGGGAACCTTATAAAAGTCCTCTGCTACTGTGGACAAATGCATATGTTTTTAATATGAAGGAGAATATGCAGCCTGCGTCGCCTCCTCTGAAATCTAAACCTACGCCTGACAAACCACATTAACCATTAAGCCAATGACAGCATTTCAACATGTGGATTATAATATGCACATGCACTGAAATCATATCACAGACTATAGACCTGATCTATGTCAAAAACTACAAGAGAACATCATTCAGTTTCAGCAAGATCTGATAAATTCATAGCAGACAACCTTCACTTCAAGCGTAACAAGATTCTCCCATAAGAACAATACAACAAAGAGCAATCTGCCTGTGCTTGCATGCAAACACACACTTGCCAACTTACATAGCCAATGGCTTCATAAACTACAGCAGCGAGTGGAGCAGTGCCCGAGCACTGGCTTTGACTTTGCTTGTATCATGAGGGATAACTTTGAAATCACACTATGGTTTATGATTAACAGGTTAAATACTTCTCATTCGCATGGTTAATCATATCCTGCAATGTGAAGTTACAACCGCCTACAAAAAGCAGCAATTATTTGAAGACAATAAGGCGACAACCCCCCCCCTACGCATAGTATGGCATGAGTCTTCTCATATAACAAGTCAATTTTTATTTCTGCTTCCATAATGTTCTTATCTACATCTTATACACCACCGTAACATTTACATTTCAAACACATCGGAAACGCTGCTGCACAGGGATTATTTAAAACACACGTAATGGTGTATTTTCAATGCATTGTCTGCTGCAAAGATTCATCTCTCTAAAAACAAAAAAAAAAAAAGCTCAACATGATGCATTATGGGCCTTACACATATAAAATAGTCCCTGGTGGTCTTTGCTTCAGTGTGGTGAGTGCACATCAGGTGGACTATGCTTCGTTTAGTCAATTAGGAATCTCATCAAGTTGACTGACAAGATTAAGAGCATGAATAAGACGGGAGCTCGATTTTGAAATGGGGGCCACATTTAATTGTTATGTGCCAAGAAGTTATTAAAACCTTTATGAACCACTGTGGATACTTGGTCTGATTATAACAACAGTGGGTGCATATTTCATAAAGGCATGTTTCTGAGATGGCACTATTGAAATATACTGTTCTCTGCAGCAGTTTTTGCACAGGGATATGTCCTCATAGTAACACATGGCAAAGTCAGAAAGTATTTTAGTGGATAAATGCAACTTGTAGCCTTACAGTGGGCTGAAACACAAGAATGTTATTTTTGGTCACTGAAAAAAAAGTTTAAAATTGTTTAGAAAATACATTATAATAGACAAAGTGTAAATCCCCTGTCAAGTCACGACAGAAAGCTTATAAACTCAAGATCATTCTAGCGTTTTTTTGGTCTTTATTTACATTTCTGTTATTCCTATAATGATAATCTCTTCCATGAAATGGTAGCGACTGAATGAAAACTGAATTCTTACTCAAATATTTTAAAATCCAACTTGTTGCTCCGCAAATTTCATTACAAATGTGTGTGGAAACGAATGGGAAAATGAATGTAACCAGCTGTTTATTTATTTTCAGCACATTTTTACAACTGTTTTTCAGCTATTTTTCTTTCATTATTGAGTAAATCTCCCATTATTCTCTGTATTTATCAACTGCTTTATAAAACACCACAACGCCGTGAGAAATCATAATATTGTGGAGCACAACATGATTAAATCAACATCAACAATAATGTTAAATCAACATTTTCCTCATTTAATATCAAACTGAAACTTAAATTGACCTGGATTCACTTTTTGTGCAGCCCTTTGGAGCATGCCTTGTGATTGGCCTACCATGACCTTTGACCTGACTGATCTATATAACACTTTGAGTTTCCTTTGGGTATGAAATGTGCTATAAACATAAATAAATTGGCCTTGCCTTAACAGTTAATCACTAATCAAAATACCTGCCATAAAAGTTTCTAATTGACTAATTGTTGCTGCACAGTGCACATTTGACCTTATAAAGGCCTACATTAAAGATATATATACTGTATACTTGACTAATGAGTAGCTCTGTAAGAAAATATCTCGGTCAGCTTTGGTGGTTTTCTACAATATTTTGTGTAATATGCACGCCACAATGGAGCTCCAGCATGAAAATACTGCACTACATCCCTGATGTTGCAGTACTACTACAGACACAATAGATGAAATAAATACAAGGAGTCACAAGTCTTGGGACATCTCTATACATAACGTTGTGTTTTTAAAATATATGGCTGGTGGACAACCTGCCACAGCTCATTATGCTTAAGTAGCCTGACCTTTGTGGTCTGTTAGAGCCGGCTTTACCGATTCAGTTGCTACGGATACGTCCTCACAGGTGTTTCGATTGGACCGCTGCTTTGATTAAAACTGGGCAGCGCTACTCTGACAGTTACACAGTGACATGCCTGAATAATAAATTATTCTAAATGAAAAACAATGTTTTTATTCTAATGACTATTTTCACCTTGTAGGGGAATACCAAATTTCAAACGAATGCCTGTATACATTTTTGGCTTATCATTGACAGGGATGCACTGTTATAGCCTATCAGCCGAACACCAGTATTTTCTAATATTCTCCTTGTTGACTGCCATCAGCCTACTGGGAAATAAGATGACATTCATCGATGGCAGTGGCCGATGTTTTCTTCTTGTGTCACATCAGTTTTACGCAGGCTAAAAAGCAGGGCTTGAAGTGTAGTCTCAGGGACAATAGTAAACATGTATGGGACAAACACAGATTTTTCGTGGGATGTTTGGGATCAACAACAAACAAATCTGTGTTAAACTCTGCAGGAAGAGAGCTAGTTAATGTTAGCTGTGACTGTTTGCAGCCAGTGGCCGCAACTAACAGCTAATGGATGTTGCATTGAGTAACATTAAGACATGTTAAAGTTGTATTCAGTGAAAACATAACTTATCTTTAAAAACAACTTAAAACTGTAACGTAATGACGTAACATAATCTTATAAAATGTTGTTTTTGATGAGAAACTTTACGTTGGGAATTATGGTATACTATATGTATAAGTAGTTTTTAGAGATGTTTTTCATGTGAAAGAACTTATATTAAAAGGTTGTTTTATGAATTTGTACGGTTGAATTTGCGCTAATTTAAAGATGATGATTTAGATGTCGATTTGTTTTGTTTCCCTGGCACAGAAAGGGAAAAAAAATAACAACAAAATTGTTATTTTAAACATCAGCATCAGCCAGTGCATCCCTTTAAATCAAGTTTTGCTTACAAAATGTAAGTAACATGAAATTATAGCTCTGAAATGAATTTGAAGAATTGATCTGAATCAGTTAAATTACATCATTTACAAAGAAACGAGCTGACAGGTCTGACAATAGTGTACCTGCCATAAATTTAATTTGCACCACAATCCTCCTCGCCCACTATGTTATCTGATTGTTTTTAGCGATTATTAGTCGAGACTTGTTAAGTGAAATTCAGGACTTCCATCGAAAGGGTGGAGCCTCATCAAGCAGCTGAACAAGTTCCAACAAATACATCAAAGGAGTAATTAAATTGAACATTCACACTTTCCTGCGCACAAATTCATTGTTTAAAAAACCTGCTGAATGCAAAGATATCGAACATGTCACAATGTGGAAGCATAATGACAGCAAAGCATTTAAAAGAGAGCAAAAAAGAGATTCTGAGCATCACTTAGTATGATATTGAATAAGTGGAATTTTCCCGTACCTTCTTAAATATCAAAGTCATAGACCTCTCAAATATTTTCTCAGCCCAGTTACCTTAAATTGAAGAACTCGACATGGCAAAGTTTCAGATATGGATCAAGGTAAACTAGTATTAAAACACTAAACATTTTGTTATGATGAGAAATAGCAGTGCTTTACAGGAGCTCACGAGCAACAATTATAAAGACAGAACAGTTTGAATGTGTGCACACTTGCGAAAATGTAAAATTCAAGCACCCAAGTCTATTAATGTCTATTTTCAGTACAGTAGATCACACAGCAGATCAACATTTTGAGACTGACTGGCACCAAATCCCAGATATATTGCATTAGTGATAAACAAAATGACAACTTGATTAATATTGCATTATGTTGGTTTATAAACTGACTAATGAAGCCACTTAGCGTCTGGCAGGCCGGCAGGCCGTGCACAATCAACCGTAGAGGCCGGTACCATAAAAGAGATTAAATTGCAGGAGGGGGTTAGAGTGGCACATGTTGTGTTTTTTGGGGTGACGTGATGAGACACGGAAGAGTCTCAAAGAAAACTAAAAGTGCAACAAGTAATAAAAACGCAATCGCTATGGCTACATGCACACCAATAATTCCCTATCATTTACAAATATGACAACATTTTGAATTCGATGTGGGTCATGTAAACAGCTACTTTCGCCTAAATATTCCGAATCAGGCTTTTTTCCGGAATTTTGCATTTTCAGATTAGGATATATGGGATATGCATGTATTATTCTGGTTTTAGGAGCATTATTTGGACATGCATACAGCCAATTTGTATTATTCATCTCATTTGGGGTTTTCACTACAGTTTGCAACACACAGCCTGCTGTCTGTTAACATTCGGAGCTGTGCGTTGTCATGGGTGCATTGTACACAAACCAACTTGCCAACAGTAAATCCCATATTTCTGGTTGGGGGGTAAACACACCTGCTCTAAAACATTATGAAAGACTTGGATATCAACAGGTGTTTGGATATGCGCAAATACTGCAGCACTGATCTTAAAAAGGTGAGGGCAGGAATAAGTGACCACTAATAGGAAACTGGGAAAAAATCCCATTTTGATGCAAAAAAAGCAACATGACAAATGGCTCCAGCTGTTCAATGTTTCCAAATTTTGATGGGATAAACAACATGTTCGGGCACATTAGTCGGAGTATGCACGGCTGCATGTAAACGGGAGTGTTGGTGGATGTTATGTTGCTACATCCTCACTGGCTCTCAGTCTCCTTATGTTGAGTGGCTGGTGAGAAAAGTGCAACACCGAGGGGTAAAATTCAGCATACCAGTAGGGCTGTCGCGATAACTGCAACATTGCAAAACTGTGCTATTGATAAGCCAATCGCAGCGGATGGCATGCAGTCGCCGTTGCCGCTAGGTTCATGTTTTTTCTTTTTTCATGTGAGCGGGACGTATTTACATTCTTGCCTGCTGTTTTTCAAAGATGAGATTTAAAGTCAGGATTTAAACAGAATTTGATGAACCCAGATAGGAAACGACAAAATAAAATGTTGTCACACACTGACGCATATCTGAAATTCGTTAGCAACGTGGGTACATTCGACAGCTACAGAAAATTAATTTTGTTCGTTATGTTACATTACGTGTAAGGTTATCCACAGAAGATTATTGAAAAAGTCATTATACACATCAAAAACTATGACTTTTCTAAATCTTTTGATGAGCTTGACAAATTCTAATTACTTATCCAGGCCTGGGAAATGAAATTCCATGACTTTTCCAGGTTTCCCATGATCGTGGGATCCCCGAGTATTAAAACTGTGTCATTTAAAAAGTATTATTAACAACAGCCTAGAAATAAAGCTTATTTACAAAGCACTAAAATCAGGATAAATGAAGTCACTGGTAAAAATGTAATACCACATATCCCAATGTTGAGCCCTGGAGAAATTCCTTCACTATGACAGCCCTAAATACCAGCCTGGTGTTTGGCTTGATATCAACTGGTTTGAAAATTATTACACCCAGCCCCCGTGCTACGCTCACTACTCTGTCCTCATTCACACACAAATCTGATTCTTCTCCTACAAATCCATGAACCTGCACTCTCCGTGATTGACACGCAGACTCAGTAGCGTTACAATTTGTTCCATGTTCACTCAAATATTTTGTCATCATTTTACTTCCATACAAAGGCTCCCAGAAAAATTGGGGAAAAAAAGGCATCTGGACGACCTTAAATACCCTCAGCTGAGAACTGATGCTGCGTTCAGTAGCTCCTTGGAAACTCCCTTTTTGCATGATGTAAATCTGACTCGTCATGCACCTAAGTGCTGGTTTAAAATATAAAAACGGAAATGTTAACAGTGTATTAAAAGCATGTCATGTATTTGTGCTGTTACTTTAATGTGTGAAGATGAATACATAATGTACATGAATCAAAAAAAAAGCTTTAAATGTCAAGATATATGTTCTAAAAAATATTCACATTCACTGAATTCAAATATTTTTATAACCTCACATTAAAAATTGATATTATACATGATTGTCAGGTTATATTTTAACTTCCTCCCAATGAAATCAGTTGCAGTCGATGGCAAGTGCCTGAATTGCTTTGTCTGTTGCGGTCGCAGATACATTTCTTAATCTATTTCAGGTCAACTGTCTGCTTTCTCCACTGAGGAAGACCACATGCCTTAGTATCTATTGTAAATATTATTTGTAACACTAGATGATGTCATAGTTTCAGTGCTTTCCACCCTCTAAACCTCACATGTGGACATGCAGAAAAAAAACCTCCCACAGTCACCTTGCAAGATCAAGTACGCTTGTATCCTCTGACAGCCTTTGAAAGCATCTTTTTGGGGGCTCACATGGTAACCTGTTATACTACAATGCAAAAATGACAGTTTGCAATTATTTGTAAATAGGCCTAGCTAACTTTACACTCACATACAAACCACTGATGCACATGTTTTGTCAAATGAAGCATAGTAAAGAACTTCAATTTGTGCAATGTTAGTGAACTGCAGTGTTCAAAAGTGCAACCTTTAAGGTCACTAATGCACTATAAAAGTGTTGGTTATTTTGCATGCCAGATGTTAATCGAGCGCCTCGGTGAAGTTCGTGTTGCCAAAACGAAAGCAAAGGTTACATCAGAAACAGGGCACTGAAATATATTTCGGACACAATTTCAGGTCACAGAAGTAAAAGTGAACCAGACGAGTATTATCATAAACTGATAGGATGCCCCAGGCTTGCGGGGAAACGATAACTTGGGCCCATAAACCAACTCCCTCAAGTCCTCATAAAAGCTAGCCCGGGTACGTGCTGTGCTCATGTCCTGACAGAACCTCGACCCAAATATCTGTCATTTTAACCTTCTCTCGTTTTTTGTTGAAATTAACAACACAAAAGAAAACTTTTAAGTGAGTTTTTTGATGATTACAAACCAGTGGTCAATTCGGCGTTAATAAAATACACCACACATGTCAAAAAATCTTAACTTTTTTGATCAAGTCTTCTTTTAAGCCTGCTATCTAATTTCAACAAAATACACTGTCGTGGGCGTAAAGGAGCACTGTTTACCACAATAAAGTTTAAATATCACATTTTTTAAGTACTGCTTGTTGGATAAATTGTAACCCGAATTGTCACTAAGACTCAAGTTATTCTGGAAAGGTCTAAGACATGTTCACACATGGCAACCGTCGGCCACTTAGCAAGACAGCGTTAAAATGCCGAATTTTTTAATGTAGTTCGGCCGACGTTATTCCCTCCATTAGAAATAAACAACACATTTGTGGTAATGTTAAACGCGTGAACATTTATATCACAATGTGCGGCCATCTAGCTGTTATACTGTCAAGCAACGTGTTTTTTTTTGGAGAGGCTGTCATTGGCTAGACTGCTGTCAAAAACACCCAAAAATGAAACATACCGCATATGAAAGACGAGGTCTTATCCCAAATATTATTTGGAGTCCCAGCGCCTGTGCATTCCTCCTCAACTGGAACCAGTGATGATCTCCGTCGGCTAAACTGAACGGGACACAGCGCCAGGGTTTAACCTAAAATGACCCGCGCTAGTGCAAATCAGGCGAGGGCTGCGCGTGTGTGTCTGCGTGCGTACTGTATCTGTGTGTGCACGGAGTGTAGTCTGGGCTAACAGTGTATGCGGCTGTGAGAGTCTGTGCTCTGGACGCAAAAAACTTCAACATGGAGCCGAAAACAAACCTTAAAAAGCGGCAGACTAACGAAACTGACAATTGTAACGCTCCGACTGCTCGCTACGGGGGATCAGAGAGCCGAATCACGGGCAGGAACCGAACAAAATAAGCCTCGCCCTTATTACAAACTCCCAAGTTTTTTTTGTTTTTTTTTTTTTTCGATGGCGGTTGGCTGTTTTTACCGTAGGCCTGGTACATGCCGACAGGGCAGGAAACATACTGCTCCAACTTACTGTGTGTGTGTCTGTGTGTGTTTTCAAAAAAGCATTTTTGATGAAATTATTATTATTATTATTATTAGTAGTAGTAGTAGTAGTATTAGTAGTAGTATTTAGTACTAGTTATTAGTTACTAGTTATTTAGTTATTTTAATTAAAACACAATTCAATGTTAGTTTATTATAAATCCTTATCTTTTATATTAAATGTTTGTTTATTGTATTTTCATTAGATGTTTCAAGTGAGTCAGTATGGTATTGAGCATGTATGGAAGCCAAGAACGGCCATGCTTGTGATTATTTTTCAGAGCCATTATTTTTGGAATCACAAGATAACAAATTCCTTATCTGGAGGATACCAGATGATCAACCTGTATCACGAGAAAACAAAAGGTTATTTAAGTTTCACACACCGAGAGGAAAGCAGGAGGAGGATTTTTGACATTCTTCTTCTTCTTGTTATTGTTATGATTAGTAATGTTATTGTTATTGTTATGATTTTTAAAGATATTATTTCAATTAAATAAATAATATTAAATACATTTAAATGAAATTCAATAGTTTTTCAATTATTAATTTTAAATGTACTTAAAATTACTTTTTAAAAAATATATTCTTTTAAAAAAAAATTGAGATTTTTCCAAGTGGGTCAGTATGTTATTGGACATGTACAGAAGCCAAGAACAGCCAAGCCTTTCTTAAACACACACTTTCAGCTGTTATGGTAATGAAGAGGTAATGTGTCCTCTTGCGTGCATGAGCCAAAACACACTTTTGGTAATTTTTTTGGCCAGACTCCCTCGGCGCAGCTGTGGTTACTTGTCGTAACCCTGTGCAAAGGGTGGGGACAGAAAGAATGCATTATTATAGAGGGTTGCATTAGAGGCAGTGACAATGGTGTCTTTTCACATTCACCACTGTCACGTTCTTAATTACATCCCCGTCATGCCACACTGACAGCTTGGAAATCATGTAGAGTGTTTTCCTCAATGAAAATTTAGAGTTGTCTGGAAACTCCCTGTTGCTCATCACAGCTACACATCTACTTGTATTAAAATTAGGCCTGTTAGCGTTAATGCGTCAATTGCAATGTGATTAACGTGCGTACATGACATGTTTTTTTCCTTATTGTGTTAATTTGCAGTGATCCCGACTGACATTCCTGTCTTTGAGAGGCTCTACCAGGCTTTTAAAGCTGGAGTGATGATCCTGGTTTCATATGAAAGAATGAGCTTCAAAGAACACAGTGGTACCAACCATGTCATGCTAATTTCTCAGGAAGGAGTGCTGAATAACGTTTCAAAGTTAGGCAACATTTTGCAAGGCAAAACGGCCTGGTCATTTCTCAGGTTCCCTGACCTCTGACCTCAAGATATCTGAATAAAAATGGGTTATATAGAACCAGTCTTGAAACTGCTACCTCTTTCAAGCTGAGTGCAGCTATTCAGACTGATATCAGCGCAAATCACAACAGACCTGTGGATGAAACAAAATCGAAGAGTTTAACTACAGCACTTGCTAAATGAATGGCGGCTGCCTGCAGAGCAGTTAACGTCGTGGAAGACTTGCATCTTAGGGACATCCTTAGGTTGGCATGCTGTGATCGAACACACATACAGGACCTGTATTAATCTGAGAAAGCAACTAAACTGGAACTCCTGAAAAGTGCAGATGTGGTCATGTGATTCCCAATCAAGACAATCTGGTAAGAATTGCTTTACCTTGTCCATATTGACTTCAAAACTGTTTTGAAATGTGAAATAATAGAATTCTCATCATATGAACTATGGAAATTTGGCAATTAATAACAGTTTAAAAATGTATCCTTGACAGCCTTACTGAAAATGTAAAAAATAGAGCCTCAGGTGACATTTTGGTCTTTCCAGTTTAGCCAGCCAGGCTCGCCAGCCCAGTTGAGAAAAAGTTGATGCATGCAGCTGTTACCTTAGTCTTTTGAACCAGTCAGTCCCTAGTGAAAGACTGGCAGGAATGAGCGTTCCTGGGGGAGTTGTAAGTGAAGGGATAAGTTTTAAGTGATTCACAAATTGACTGTTTTCAATGTGTCAGTCTCCAACACCGCTGTGGTTGTGCAGAAGAAATTGTGTAGAGTAATTATCCTTATCAAAATGACACGTTTGATGTGCACATGAGCACTTGGTGATTGGTGGTTACCTCATTTATAACAAGCTGATGCTGGTTGCACAAACCAGCAATAAACAGCGGATCTACTGTGCATAACTGGGGCTTGACAGTGCACATCACTCTAGTTAGACACCGCAGGTGGAAATGAAACCTGTATATCTATATATCTACATATCTATATCTATCTATCTATTAATCTTTATAATATACTATATATATAGTATATTATATAGATTAATTAATCACAGAAAAAATAACGCGCTAAAAAAGTAAACGCTGATTAATCGCGTTCTGTGGTGCCCTTTGACCCGGTGCATCACTGAAGGCCACTGTGGCTTTGTAACATGATGGAGGCAGATAAGACGACGCTGCTTTGCCCCATAAATGGAACAAATTATATTTAAAAAACGCCCAAATGGAACTGTTCATAGGAGCACCGTTCTCTGCACTTTCTGCAGCGAGGAATCATCAACCTTGCAATGTCAGCCTCCATAATAAAATGGCAACCAAACAAAGAATGCCTACAGACTAATACAAACAAAATAATTTGTTAAAACAGAGAGAAAAAGCAACAGATACTAACTGAGCCTGCGCTAAATTAAGTACTTACTTAATTACTCTATCAGTCTTTTTCCAACTCTCTGAGCTCTTGTTGCCACCTCTTGTCATGAGGTCCTCGGAAACACTTGAAGCGAGTCTCTAGTCCATCTAATTCCTTGATGGAGAACGTTCTTCTTCAGTGCACCTAATAAAATATAATATAAAAATAATGTTATTAAAGTTCATTTTGTAGAGGGAGAGAATATATATTTCTATATAGGGATGGACATTTTCAGTAACTTCCATATTCAAGTACTCACAAAAAAATCGAATATAGGAATAGGAATGTGAATTGGCCAACAATGGAAAAATTTGCAAACTTTCTGTTGCTGCCACAACCGTTACAGGTTATCCCTGCTGAGTAACACACATCTACAGCAGGCACCATTTACTCTTCAGTCCTCTTGTGTTTTGGGTAGTTTCCTCGTTGAATATGCTTGCAGCAAGTATCTACATTAATGACAAAAAGAACTGAAGCATAACACACGCTGTTCCATAGTAAACAATGAAAAGCTGGGGCACAAGTGATTCAGAAATATATTCAGTGTACTGTTAAACTGTAAAAAAGAAAGATTATGACCCGGCTGACATGTTGAAAACAGTTAAGCCAAAGCAAACTTTCTTAATTCGATCTTTTATCCTTTCTCCTTTCATGCTAAATCTGTAATAGTGATCTGACTTGAGAAACCAAAAACACATCCTCAGGAAGCACTAGATTTATATCCTACCTAACGGCCTCCTTTATGACTAACTTCAACTAATCTAGTGTCACTAAAGAAACATTCACAGAGATCAAGGTACGACAAAAAAACACATTTTGTCACATGTTGGCTCAAAGCATTCTGCTTACTTTATTCAAAACAGGTTTTTTTTAATGTTCTTATAGAAATAAAATTTGATCCTTTGACATCTGCAGCTGCAACCCAAGCTCCAGCATGACCTCAGGACTGAGCAGCCAAAGACACTGGAGGATCCAGAGAGCACATAGTGAAATGATGAATCAGATACTCTGCAATTGCTGATCTGGACCCACATGAAGGAGCAGTTGTTCAACTTGACAACAATCCAGGATGTAAAGTCCATAAATAAGAAGCTGTCTGTTCATGGGGGTGGCAGATGTTCGATAAAAAAAATTAAGTGTGAATTCATTGATAAAAGTGAGTGTTGTTATTTAGTAGCATTAGAAACGGGAGAATTAAGGATAACATTCTAGCTTTATTGTATATATATATGTATAGTCTATACATATCTATAGACTAAGGATTGGCATGAGTACTCGAGTGCTAATCATCAGCATTTGTTCAGCTTACAGATACTTGCTCCTAGAGTAAGGGTTAGTGAACTGACTTGGGGGAGAGCCGCTCAGAGATGGTCCATAAATCTATATGAGCTTGCCACATGGGACCCATGATGTTGAGCCCACACTGTGAAAATAACCTCTTTGTTTTAAATTTAAAAAGTATGTGTCTTGGCTGCCTTACATTTTTTAAATTGACTGAAACTGAGAAGATAAGTTGAATGATTACAAAATTACCTCAATGTGTCTTATCAAATTCAGTAAACTGCCATAAAGCCATAAACTTTATTACAGTAAAGTTTATGGCAGCCTGGACACTAACTTTTTTAAGTTAAATATAAGACTGTCAAAGGATTGATTTTTTTAAATCACGATTAACTGCAGGATTTCCATAGTTAATCTTGATTATTCCATTTTGAAGTTCATATTGTCAAAGTAAAGTACTTCTTACCAGATTTTCTTGATTAGGAATCTCAGGTCTTCTAGTTTCATATGATACCAGTATCATCACTCTATTTTTAAAACAAAACCCAGTGCGGCCTCTCAAAGACGGGAATGTTGGCCGGCAATTTACGCAATTAAAAAAAATACTGCATTATGTTCAGACCTTAGTTGCATCACAGTTAATGTGTTAATGCTGGCAGCTGTAGTTAAAACAAATAATTTCTTTTTACAGTGCATGTGGGGCCCACATATTTTGACCAGCTTTAACCCAAGCCCACTTTGTACCCATCTCGCCCGCATTTAAGCCATATGGGGCCCGCATGGACTCACTGGCTGGGAGGGAACATTGACTGCCATGTTTGTTGGCCTCATAAATTACTGCTTGATCAGTTTTGACTATCTTTGCTCTGTAATGATAAGATAACATTATGTTCTGTGCGCTAAAAACAAACAAAACAAAAAAACACTGGCAACATAATTTATTATAGTTTTGCTTCATTTTACATGAATGTATTACATGTTCTGAGTGTCTCTGAGCCATCTGATTAGCTGGTCTCTCATTTGGTTTTCCAGTTTCTTTCAGAATTTAGTATTGGATTGGCTTCACACAATCACAGCATCCAGGTAAATTATTGATTGAAGGTTTCAAAGTCTTCTGGCTGCAATGGTGTGAATGCCCCATCATGCATATAGTTTGGCACTGATCACTCGTAAACCTCTTTGCTCACCTTACATCAACTTTGCTTAGCGTACTGTATGTTTAACTTGGAAGCTCTTCAAGTGTGTTTAAGGTTGGTTGCTCGGCTGCTTTTATGCAGGGTTGGGTGTTTGAGCCTCAAATTACACGACAGAGAAGTCTCTTATCTACCACTCTAAAAAATGGCATCTCCAACAGATGGATGACATCAAAAATGTGTTTTTTAATTGCAAATGAAGACAGAAGGCTGCAAATTAAGAATAAATGTTTGTTAAATTCAGAGCATTCCAGGAGATACTTTGTGTCCACATGGTCTGTAATTCTATTTAATTGACTCTTTCAAGGGTTTATAGTGAATGAGCAATATGTTCATGTGTAGTTTTATAAGGGTATAAATTACATTATGAGCTACTGAGGTCACTTATACGGCATTTTCTAACATAAATTATTCACCAAAGCTTGACTTTTGTTGTTGTTTTCTCTTTGAAGTTGACACATTTGCTGCTGTCAAACTGAATTCCAGCTAAACTGGAAAAAATACATTAAACATAATTTAACACTGCCTCTGACAGACTCAAAAAAAATAACAACAATACACTGAATATCAATATGGTAAAGGCAAAGTAGCGTGGAATAACTGCTCTTAATTCCAACTTAATCCCGTATAAATGTTGCTCATATTGAGGTTGGTTTTTGTTTTAAGAGTTGCTGAAGCACCTGTTTGAAAATTCAAAGTAAACCACACACACACACATCTTCATTATTAAGTGTGTAGAGCACAAACACAACAGGAAGTTCTCACTGCAGCAAGCCAACCCACAGCTGCATGTGTAAACCACATGACCTGCTGTTGTTTGCACGCTGATGAAAAATGCAGAACCTGTTTTCACAAAGTGTGCTTGCTCCTAAAAAAAGAACATTGTGTTACTCATCTAGTGATTATCAAGGTTGGATGGAAGCAACAGGTCAGATTAGTTCATATAGAATAATTTGCATGTTATCATTCTTGTTTGCAGTCTTGCAAATTCAATTTAAGATGCATTAACGTGGGTTTCTTTTTTTAATAATGACATCGGAACAAGTTAGTGTGTAATATGACAGAGGTGACCCATAGAGAACTATTACCCAGCTTTGCAGCTATATGGCACTCCCTCAGACGGGAGTTTATCTGCACCAAATGACAGGGAGACAATGTTAGCAACTAGCTGGTGAAAAAATGTTGGGTTTTTTTTTCTATCAAGACAGTACTAATTAACTGTTAAAAGACACACCGTCCACTTTTGGCTGCAGATTTGTCATGTTGTGTGTTCACACCCTGCCGCTCCTCTGCTTTTTCAGGTGTTGAGTTGTTGTTGTTGTCATGCCTCACTCTGACTGGTTCAGTTGATTCAAAAGTAACAAGAGCAGTGATGTGATTGGCTGAGAGTGGAGTAATTATTAATTATTATCACCACACCCTCCAAATTATATTTACCAACCCTTTTTGCTGCTGCGTTTATATGAACCTCCAAGTGCTCTTGGAGACCTACTTCTCTGAGTAATTTCAGATAATGAGGACACAGATATGCTAAAGGACCCACCGGCTCTCCTACATAAGAGCAAGACACAGACTTTGTGGCTGTTTTTCCTCCTTTTTAGTTGTTTTATTTGGGTGTGTCTATGGTTGTCATGATGCATCTTATTTTGATATTATGTCTTTTTGTGGTCATTTTGTGTCTCACTGTGGTTGTTCCAAGTCTCTTTGTAATTGTTTTGTGTCTCTTTAAGGGTCATTTTATGTATCCTTATGGTTATTTAGTTTCTCTTTAAGGTCATTTTGTATGTCCTTGTGGTTGTTTTGTGTCTCTTTGTAGGCCTTTTGTTATCTACCTCTGTCAAAATGTCATTGATTACCTACATGGGTTATTGACTTCTGTCTGACAATCAAGGACTCTCTTTATGTTTTCATCCAGGCCAACATGCACATTCATAAAAACTATCTGCTCAGTACAACTTATTCCCAATAGAGAGTCCTTGAGGCATGTTGTGAACTACTCAGTCAATTCTTTAAGAGTTTTTAAACCAATCATTTGCGCTCAGGGCAAAGCTCAGATCAGTGAGAGCACCAGCACACCATGAATCACAGGCACTTTTGAGGTATATCTACACAAACTCTGTATTTGAAGGTCAGTAAGTTAGCTATAATAAGCTTACAGTACCTGGATAGCTTTAGAGTACAGGGCTTCTCTCCAGTCTGCTTTTGTGTCTTTTTTATGTCTCTGAAGCCACAAATTGACAAAGCACCAGATGTTGAAGATTACAAAGTTTGGATGTGCAACTGAATAAAACCGAACATCACCTTAGCACCTGGCTCAGTTTCAGAGCACTATCATGGGACACTCTTGAAGTTATCCCTGATTGCAGAGTTTGTCAGTGAAAATAAAAAGAAGAAGCATGAAAGTCTGAGGAGAGTCTAATTAAGCGGTCCATGAGGAACCAGCTCAACATTGTTAAAATGAATGGGCAGGGTATTACTTTTAGCTGATACATGTTGCCAACAGAGGGGAAAAAGGAACAAATGGCTCACTTAAAGGTTTTCAAGAAATGCTTTGAAAGCGCTCAAAGTCTTCCTCTAGATCAGGGGTCTTAAACTACACTAGACAAAGACTTTGAGACCCCTGTACTAGACCAAGTTCTTAAGACACATGTACGACACTAAGACTTTGAGACTCTTGCACTAGATCAAAACAAAAAGTCTGCTCTAGACCAAGACTTTGAGACCCTTTCACTACACTAAGACTTTCAGAGCCTTGCACTAGACTAAGGGCCTTTTCACAACTAACCAAGTCCTAAAAACAAGGTCTGAACCAAGAGTTACATTTTTGGTACATTTGATCAGATCAGTGGTTTCACATTGCAATTATGCAAGCGCACTAAAGAACTATGGTGACACAAACATAAGGAACATGCATTGTCATCCCACTATGTGTATTATTTAAAATAATGATAATGGGCTGCGTCATCCTAACAGTTTTATTTGTTGACACTATGGTAATGGCAACACTTGACATAGAAGAATACTTAAAATGTCAGAAGTAAACGCGGAAGGTCACTGACGGAGCGACACCATGTGACGAGTTGGGATAAGGACGTGTTGTCCTGTCGTAAACACTTACATAAGCTGCATCTCTCTGTATTTTAAAATGATTTCTGAGTAGACAGGCTCTTCCTCTCGTGTTCCCTTCATCTCATCCTCTCGGAAAAAAATTAAAAAGTGTCAGAGTTTTTGTTAGTTTTTTGGAAATGACTCCGTATAAGGTTGTGTGCTACTACGGCTCATTTTGTTATGCTGTTTTGTTCATGGACAATTTGAAACCTACCCTGTACTTTTGCTACAACTTTACAACCTGACTGCTAATTTTTCTGCTGCTCTGAATGCAACACCTGTCTACTCTGAATGCAACCTACATCGCTCTCTCTGTTGATAAACCACACACAAACACACACATTATATACCTGGGTGCTGCACTACTATCATTTGACAATATCCTGCCAAAACTTCCTGTGATTGGTCCCAATAACCGATATGAAAAAATGGAAAGAATCCGCACTCTATATTATTAAATACCTCCACACGTGTGAAATTTCGGCAATCGCCCTTCCTCAGACAAGGTCCCAATGACTGAACCATCAAAAAACAGTCCAAACCATTGCTCAGTTTGATATGGACCACTCTTTACATTGGTCACCTGGTCATGGTCCGAGGGAGGTTTAACACCTGTAATGTTTTGGTTCAGATCAGACTGAAAAGTCCAAAAGTCTGGCCCTTAAGACTTTGAGACATGCACTAAACTAAAACCAGGAGACCTGTGTGCCAGACCAAAACTTTACCATCCCTTATCTAGACCAAGACTTTTAGACCCCTGCACTACACTAAAACCTTTATACCCTTGCCCTATTAAACACCGTGTTACACTAAAAATATCATTAGTGCTGAGTCAAGAATCAACAGTCTTTGCATTCATCACAATTCTCTAGTTCTTGCCTCAGGAGACTGCCTGGTTAGCACAGACTCTATACATTTGTGTACATATGTTTTTCATATGAACAGCTGGTGAGGCACATCTGCACATTCATTCTGTAACTGCAGTCTAAACAGCTAAAAATGCTTAATTACGTGAAATCTATATATCCTGACAGCTGGAGTTCTGTAAAAGACAAACATCCACCAACTTGTAAAATATGCTCTTGTAAACCAAAATGAGTTCTATATTAGGACAAAGATGTTGTATAGTCCATTCATCCAGAAATTGTTTTGTCCCAGTATTCTCTATTTTTTATTCTTTTCTATCGTTTTGGCCTGCTGCAGTGACCCAGTTTCTCCACACAGATCATTAAAATTTCATCTGATCCAATGTAATGTAATCTGATCTAACATTACTCCAATTTTGGCTTTGATGTTTGTCTAGCCTAAATGGGCTGGTCAGTGGGTCTTAGTGGGGTTCGAGAGGTGGGAGATTTTAGCCAAACAGTAGGCCTACTTTTATGACCAGTGATGTTGTATTTTAATGGCTCTACTGAGAAACAAGTTTTAGGAAGAGCAGACTCATTCTTTTCTTACTTTCTTTCGACAAAATAATAATTATTGTAGAACGCTACCAAATACTTGTCTATATTCACAACAGTTAGGACCTTGAAAATAAGTCCGTCACTGGGCCTTCAAAGAAATTCTTCCCCTGCTGGAAATTTTTCAATACCCTTGTTAGATCTTCTCTAAATTAGAGCTGGACACAAATGAAAAAAAATCAGTTTTGCATCCATAATCATTACCAGTGCTTTCAATGTATATTATTATATAACATAAATAAAAAAATATGTTTAACAAATACATTGAAGGAAAGACGTCTTTTTCCCAGGATGGAGTCGCTCTAAAATGTATGTCTATGTCAGTGATTGCACTAATTATTAAGGGTGGTAATAACCCGCGCCCACATACGATGATATTATCAGGATACTTGAGCCAGCTAAATATTAATACAATTTTAAACATGCTGTGATATACTGAGTATTATGTCATATCATATATGTCTCCAAAGCAGCTGATTCATTTATATTATCTAATAAAGTAAGGTTTTCAGTCAGTTTATCTCACATGAATCTTTTTTTTTTCCTGAGAAATGTATTTACTGGACTGGAAAAAAAAGCATTTGATTATATTTGTTTTGGCTACCAAATGTTTAGTTTGTATTTGCAATATTACTAATTCACATAAGAAAAAAAAATGATATTTGGTGAGAGTGTATAGCAACAAATGTGAAACTTTTCACATGCTAAACCTTGTTTCTTGACCATTCACAGATGAACATGCCTCTACCTCACTGAGGTAATTCATTTTTAGAAAAATAATTTGCTTATTGAAAAATAGTATCAATTTGCTGCGTACTCCCCAAGACCGGTGTTTCTAAGAGCAATCGTCTCGTTTTGTCTGAAGTGCCATCCAGCAATGTAAAAAACAAACAGCTGACCTGGTGAACCTGTCCTCTTTCTGATCTCCTCCACCTATAAATAAAGTATCTGTGTGTAGTTGAGTGCCCGCTCCCTCTGGCAACTGGGGCATTTTGTTCTGGGAGCTGTCAGGTTGACTTACGATCAACATCAACACAGAGCCCTCCAGACCAGTTCACACACACACACACACACTCACACACACACACACACACACACACACACACACACACACACATTTCATAACTAGTTGTTTCACAGGTCACCATTCAGGTGAACAGACATTAACCAGACAGTGAGACCTGCTCAGGGCCCGACCTCTGGTAAACCCTGATTATTGCAGAGATTAATAACGTTAATCTTACCCTCAGATGTCTTGTGGACTAACGCATTAAAAAAATGCTGCATCATATGAGGTCATGCATTAAATGTATCAAATTAGATTGGTGAAAAGTGAGCCGAGAAACTTCTTGTAATTAATGTAAAACACTTAAACTTTAACATTTTTGGGGGTTACTTCTTAATGTCGGACACCTTGTTAACAACACAGTTTCTCTTATTTCTTTCTTATTTTTTTGTTAAGAAAGGGGCACTGCTGCCTTTAACCTTTCAAAACCTGGAGTGACATCACTTTTCTTGACCCCTTTCACAAGTATTTATATTTTTGAATTCTGAGCAAATTTTGAGAGCAAATTGAGTTTTTTTTTTTTTTTTTTCTTCAGAAACGTAGGGTAAAAATGCAATGAGCAATAAGACATGTTCTACAAATTGCAAGAAATCTGTAGATTTAGAAAATTATATTTAAAAAAGCCAGGGGGAAAATGTCTGGAGAAAATATTTCTAGGGAAGGAAAGAAAAAGCTAGTTAAAAAACTCTATTTATGATGATCAAAATGACATATTTTTAAAAGAAGTATTATAATTCTTAAAGCACATTTTATTTTTTACTTCTATTTGATTCTAATTTGTTTTTTGTTTGTTTGTTTGTTTGTTTGTTACTAATTTCAGGTAATTTTCTTACAACTTTTAAAACTAATTTCTTGCTAATTTCAAGTTAATTTATCACAGAGTGACTAACTCCAGCCTTCTTTTTTTGTTATTGTAAAATTCTCTAAATGAGTCCATGTGACTGATATATGACTTTTAAAAACTGAGATTTTATGCAGTATAGCATAGAAAGGCCTTTCAATGACGGTTAATGTATTCTTTCTGCGTTAGTTTGTTGATAAAGGAAAAGATGGTGAAAGTGAAAGTGGGCATGTGGGTTTACATGCTTTTCGGCTTTGGTTTGTGGTCTGGATTTTCTGAATTATGCTTTTTAACCACTGTACACGTGTAGTTATTTCAGCTGAAAGACACAAATTTGCTTCAAATTGTTTGAAAAACACAATTTTGCCAATCTGATAGCTGACACCGATATAGCAGCCTGTTTGGATATGACAACAAAAATAAACAAGAAACAATCTTGCCGCAATACAGTGATCTGTGACTGAAAGTGAATGTTGGCCACCGACATGAAGTGTGTGTTTGTGCAAACACACACTTTAAACATCAGAGATATTGATAAGGACTAAGGACATGGTACCCACTGAATGATATCAATATGTAAATAATGTCAAGACATTAATGTTAAGATTTGACTGAATACACCCCACATCTTTGTCTCACTATATCCTGCCACACCTCCCCTTCAGCTCTCTCGTGCCCCCCTGGGGAGGGTTTTGGCTTTGTCCTACATCCATGTTTATGTGAGACCACAAACTGTAATTTCCAGACGGTTAAAATACCAGAACAGTGAGTTCAATTACAGAGGAGCACAGTGAATATTTCAGCCCCAACCTCTTCCTGTAATGTTAAACCCTTCTAAATGGAGCTTTGGCCTAATGTTTACTCACTTGGGAATCAATCAATAGGTGGTAGGAAATCCTCTTAGCAAGTTTTACATCATTAGGCAGGTTTAAAGTAACTACACAACATGATTAACCCTTTGAAACCTGAGCAAATTGGCTCAATTTATTTGAAAAACATGGGAAGAAGACAATGACCAACAAAAGAATAAATCGACCCAAACATTAGCAAGAAAATAGTAAAAAAAAAAAAAAAAAAAAGGAAAAAAGAAAAGAAAAAGAAAAGTACAGGAAAATAAATAACCTGAAATTTGTAAATAAATAAATAAAATAAAATAAAATAAAATAAAATAAAATAAAATAAAATAAAATAAAATAAAATAAAATAAAATTATTATTAATAATAATAATAATAATAATACTGGTGATTAAAAAAAGGAAATGATCCAAAAATGCTTAAAAATCGTAATTCTGTAAAATAATCTGTAATATATGTAATTAAGATGATTAGTTTTTTTCCTACCTTTTGTCTTTTTTTCCACAGCTTTTTTCTTTTTTCCCGAGATATTGAGTTTTTTCTCATGTTTTTGAATGACATCGCACTAATTTGCTCAGGGTTCAAAGGTTTAAATACTTGTGAAAGGTGTCTGAAAGTAGCAAAAGAAAAGTGATGTCACTCAAAGGGTTAATTAGACAGTGGGTGGCAACTTTCAATTAAAGTATATAAAAAATAAAAACCGGAACTTGATTTCGGTGGTAGAATATTACGGGCTACAACCTTTTAAAAGTTGCTATGAGGACTGACGAACTTTGTCAAGTTTAGGGGAGACTCGTGGGTACCCATAGAACTCATTTTTAATAATGGCCATGCCAGTTGTTCCTTTGCCAAAAATGTAGCCTAAATTTTGGAGCGTTATTTAGCCCGCTTGCCAATAAGCTCTGCTAAAATGGTTGGTGCCAATGCATGCCTTAGGTTTTCTACTTTCACAAGAAACCACAACAAGTTCTCATCCCAGGTTGTCACATATTGCTACTTTGCAGTGGACTTCCCCGTCTACGTATTACATTTTTTGTGTCCTTTTCTGTTTATCTTCTGGGATGCCACTACCGTGATGTCAACAAATGCACATGGTGGGATGGCACGGCGCGTGGTTATGTTTAGACGACACAAGCACATGGCAGCCAATGCCAGAATGTCAACAAACACACACAGATGGTTAGGATTAGGGGAAGGAGGCACATGGTAAGGTGTAGAAAAAACACCTATCACATTCAGACGGGACAGGAAGAGAACACTGGACTCCTGCATGAAAATCTAAAGTTTGTTGGACCCATCCTTCACCCCTTCCTCTTACCCACCCTATAGGCACCCTATTGCTCTTTATATTCTGCTGTTTCTGGCAGCGTTTCAACCTGACGCCGTTCTGTAGAGTATCGTGTGCATGCGACAGGTTCCATCTGGCCACGTTCTGAAGTGACACCGCTCATCGCTGCTGTCCTGCTGTAGTAGCAACAACAATAACAACACGTCCAGTTCTGCCTGGCCACATTTTCAACCAATGCCATCCAGTGCTGTTTCATGCACACACGAAAGTTGCCTTTAGTTGTTGTGAATATATGCCAAAAGCACTGTCAAAGCAGCAATATTTTTTACGACTTTAGATCAAGAACGGACTGGTTATTCAGCACACTTTCAATAAGCTCTGCTGACATGGTTGGTGCCAATGAATGCCTTAGGTTATCTAGCTGCACAAGAAACCACCATCTCCACACTGGCTTAAAAAATGAGGGGAGGAGCAGCAGCTGTATCCGAGTGACCATGGCCCCTCCTTGGGCTGGACCATTATCAGGCCTTTATCATGTAATCTGATCCTGGCATTATGATGTCGACTTTGAAACAACTGAATCTCGGAACTGTGTTGATCTCGATAACTGTCAAGAAGAATGAAAAATAAACAACAGAAGTGAAAAAACTATCTTTTTCATAGTTTAGTAATTATTTTTAAGAGAAAAGACCTGAGACTCATCTCATAAACCTACATAACCACTTATGAGGTCTCATTATGTAAGTGTTCAGTTCACTCTCGTGTTGACTTGGGGAATTTGGAAACTTGGCCTCTATCCAAACTATGTTCTAGACCACTGATAAGTTCAAAGCACAGGCCTGAAACACGCCCTGAAACTAAAGACAGCATATTATCATGCAGCGTCTTATAGTAGCAGTCGACTAACACTCAGTGAGCTGCCGGGGTTCATTTCAGGTCACAGATTCAGTAAAGAAAAGCAGAGGGTCTGCACTGCTTGAAGTGGGCTGAGATTTCACTGGACTCCCACCGCTCTGCTCTCCAAGTGTGTAATCCCAACAGCTGGTTAGACAGTTTAAACACACACAGTAACCTCCGCCTCTCACTGTGTCACCATGCAGCCCTTCCAAGCTGCCAAATCCAAATATTTCACTGCATTCTGGCAGTTCTCCCACAATACTGATACACGTGGCTCTGATATGAGCCTTTTATTGCAGCGTCTTTCCTCACATAGGCATGAACACTGCAAATTAATCACATCATTGCTGCAGATATGTGGCAGTTTAATGGTTTTAGCTGATTGGTGGAGAAAGTTTTGGTGCTGTGCCAAATTATGTAACATGAAAATAAACAGTCTGCTGCTGCCATCGGGTGGTTATATGCTAGAACTGCACCTCTGTCAAAGAATACTGGAGTATGGGGTTATAAGGGCTGTTTTTCATGATTTTTTTTTTTCAAAATATTTGTTTAGGAGGCCTTTAGTTTGTAATTTAACTATTTAAAATCTGAGCAGATTGGCTTGATTTCTTTCCCAAACACAAGTAACCACAACTGATGGAAAACTGACAAAGGACAAGTGAACAGGGCAGGTATAAGTAGGGAAACTCTTATTGGGAAAGTGAGAACAGGTGAGTTGACTGCAGGAGGGACAGATGAAATTAATCAGGGTGGGGCAGACAATCAAAACTGGCAGGAAAACATAAAGGCTGGAATGGATGTGATGTGGGAGTAACAAAAGAAGAAATAACCCCAAAATAAGTGAGAAATTAGAAGAAAGTACAAAAAAAAAATTCCCTAAAAAGTTGAAAAAAATAGAAAAAATCAATAAAAAACAACAATAAAGAAATGATGCTTAGAAATTACAATAATTTTGTTACATATTTGTAATTATGATATATTATGATCATATATGATTATAAATGTAGTTTTTTTTTTTTTTTTAAAAAAAACCCACATTTAAAGTCATTCCAATACTTCTGTATTTTTTTTCTACTTTAGGTATATTATGCAGATAAGTAAGTGTTTTTTGATTTGTTTTTTTACCTTTTGCTTTTTACCAACTTATTTGACCCTTTAAAAATGGACCTCCCAATGATGGCCACAGGAGATCGTTGTTGGGTGATCCTGCTAAGATAGATCTAAAATAAAAACCATAATAACTCATTTTAATATTTATATTTTAAACGTTATAATATTTTAATAATAATTTTGGAAACGCCATTGAAAAATCTGGTATCTTGTATAATTGTTTTTAATAACACAATTTAAAGAATTTCATCAGTCATTATGGTTTATTGACTTTAGCAATGTAGGCGCTGAAGAACCATTTCTATTGCAGAATTCAGAGGGTTAATTTAATGAAGTACTGAGTACTTGTGCAGTTTTCCTAATAATCTCAACCTGGGTCATGCTCAGGTGGAACATGAGATCCCCTAAAAAAACTGTGTTCCCTCACTAGGGGGAGTACTTGTTTTTCATATCGCTGTCACAATATTCCCCAACATATGATATCCTTGATGATAAGACAGCCATTTTCAGGCCACTGTATTGTATTGTGTCATTATCTGCTCGGTGTCATTGTTTCCTGCGCTGCCCTCGGTTTGACCCCTTCAATAGTTCCCCTGAGCTGTGCTGCAAACTTAGATTGATCGTCCTCTGAAGCCTGGTGAGCTCACAACACTGCCTGCTGACGGAGATAAGAAATCATACACCACAGGGCGAACACGGACCTCCATCCATCTGCAAAGAGAGGTGTTGTTCTCAGCAAAAACACTTTGGACAATATCATTTAACTGGAGCCTCAGTGCTCCACTGGAAGGTCTGTGCGGCGCTCAAGAAGATCCAAAAATTCTTAGGCGTGAACTGGATGGAAGCTCTTGTGTTTGAAGCTGAGACTGAATGATGCTGGGCGTTTTGATGAACCTCCACTGTCAGTGTTTTCACGTTTTAGTGATAAACTCTTCAGAGTCTGTTGCTTGTAGGGACTATTCCTTGTGCCATGGGGGGAGGAGTCTTTTCTCCTGATTGCTCTTGCCCCTCCCCCCCAGAGACTCGAGAGGATCAAATTACATCGGCCACAGCTTGATGAAACCATGGCACAAAGCCATCCATCAAACCACAAATTTCATGAGTTTTTTCCATCATATCTGACGTGATTAAGAGAGAACGAGTGCTGCAGGGTGTTAACGGTCAGTGCAGGAATGACGCATTTAAGGTTTTCAGATTAGTTTTTTAAAGGTAGACGCTACTGACAGCTGTATATAAATATATTTGCTCACATAAACAATACAACCAAGATAACAGAAATAAAATGAAAACAAAGATAACATTTTAATTTAAACAAAAACACAAATAAACACAAGAATAAAACAAAGAAAACAAATGAACAGAAATAAAAGAAAAGCACAAAAATAAAACAAATACATAAATAAACACAAACCTGTGACACAAACATAAAACAGAAACCAAAAATGAACCTACAAAAATTAAAAAACTAAAATTCCACAGACACAGAAATGAGTCAACAACATAACCATTAAATAATTTTACCAATAGCCTACAGGTCATTTTAGTTTTTTTCTTTCTTTTTTTTAAAACTTTTGTACAGCTTATATACTTTATGTACTTATTCATCCATCCACCCATTCATTCATTCACTCATTTAATTTATTTAAATTTATGGATATACTGGTATTTATTAAATTTTTTGTAGCTGTAAAATTACGACCAAAGTGTTATATTACAGTAATGTACAGATTTTAAAAATACATTGAAACACTGTAAATCTTGATTATTTTTTTCTGAGCTAGTATCACACTGTTAACTTCGCATTATACTGTAGAATTCTGTGATAAATGTAACGTTAATATAACATTGAAGTAATTTACAATATTGTAACTGAAATAATGGTAGGATGCTGGCAACTACATCTGCTGGTATTACAGAAAACATTGTTATATATAAGTCCTTTAAAAACAGGATTTGAAATTAAACTGATGGAAGAAAAAAAAAAGCAAGTTCCGGTCATGGACACATTTCCTGTCAGCTGCATGGCTCAGTGCGAGCAGGACATCCAGCGTATCAGCAGCATCTCTCCTCTGCCGTATTTCCTAGATGTCCACTAAGCCTGGATGAGCCACAGTTTATCCTCTCACATCAGCTCAATAATTATTTCTTTCTCTGGCACAGGTCTGGCAGCTCCTCTCCCTCTGTCAATCAATGGCAAGTAAGAGCCCTCGAAGCATCGGGACAAAGTGGGCATCGATCTGTGTGGAGTGTGTGTGAGGCAAACATGTTAATAACACACAAGTCCCTCTGTCCTTTCAAAACGATGAAGAGACATCCGGTGCTGAAGTTTAAGTCAGAGCGCGGACTGAAGGAGGATGTGCTCCAGCTGCTCCCTGGTCATCTTCATGTGGACAGAACTACTCTGTGCCTTCTAACACCTCATTAAATACAGGCTACAGACATGTACAGTGAATACTGTATATGGGTTGAATACTGCCTTTCATTGCAAATTGGATATGATGTATTATGTTGTGTACTATATGCTTGATCTAATAAGGTGAACTGACGTGGGTATAATGGAGCGTGATCCATTATGGGACACTCGTTTGGGGTAATAAGCTTTTTTTTCATCAAACGTACAGTCAGATGATCAATATCAGTTTTTCTCTTTAGTAGACTACACACAATGTGCAAAGACTGAAAGCAGGGAAAAAATATTCATCAAAAGCAAGGACAAAAAAACAATGTCGAAGCTCTTACTTTACATTTTGTGTCTGGTTTAACCCTTTACAACCTGGATTGACATCAGTTTTGTTGTGCTGCATGCAGACGCCTTTTATAAGCATTTAAACCTATAGCACCAGAAAACATTGGTTTGATTTCTTATGAAAACATGGGATAAAGGTGATGAGCAACTTGGCAAGAAATATCTGGAAAAAAAATAATAATAAAAAATCAAACTGCTTTCTCTCCTTACTCCGGTCAGTGCATTGGTCATATGATCGCAGCCTTTCAAAATCCATGGGATAAGCACACATTTTTTTGCATTACATATGAACAGTTTGTGAGGACAGCCTGACCACTGACCAAGCAACTGTATTTGAGAATTTGGGAGTGAGAGAGTGTTTCTGCAAGTTTGACAAAGGTGAAAAATAAGGAGTGTATCCAACATGGGGCATTGATTTGCTCTAAAATTTAATGGGTTCATCCTTGGCCCATGCTACACCCTTCCACCAAGTTTCAATAAAACAGTAGTTCTTCTTTAATCCTACCAACAAACAAACAAACCAAACTGGTAACAACTTTAAATAAAATGCATGTATCTTGATTTTTAGTATTCACCTGCAAGACTTTAAGTATCACCAACTCACATCTACATGAAACATTTACACAAACAACACAAAAATGAATGCTACATTTCTCTATTTTCTGTTCTATTGAGTCATTATGATGACCATGCCAGCAAACAGTTGGATTTCTACCCAGACACAGACCATTTAAAGTTGCAGTTGAAAGCTCGAGCAAGAACCTTGAATATAGACTTTTTTTTTTTTTTTTTTTAGAGATATGTCTCCAAGGTCTAGAGTGTATCTTCAAATATTACACTAGTTTATTATGTCTGCAGGGAGGTGTAGTTCAAATATATACACTACCACTGAAATTTGTTAAAGGAGCATGAACGAACACACATGAATCAGAATGGAGGAGTCTTGACGAAAAGCATCTCCTCAAGAGGTGGGTAAGGTGAAAGTCTGCCAGCCTCGCTGTGCGAGCGATAATCAAAAGCTCTTTGAAAGGAGTATGCTGTGCCATCGATGCCCATCACATTGAGATATGACAGACATTAGGCCTCGCTTGCTGACTTCACATTCTTTAAAAAAAATGCAATCCTGCAAATATGTGCCGTGTGAAGAAAAACAGGAATGAGAGATTCAACAGTGAGAAACAGATGAGCTGACAGTGACTGATAAATACACAGAAAGTGTGACAGGAAGGGGGCTGGGGGTCTCCATACATGATCATTGTTCAAACGCTTCACTGTAGTAAATCTTTCCCAGCAAATAAATTTGGTGTAATTACGTTGGTGATTGGAGAAGCGCAGCTCCGAGGTGTGGAACATTTATCCTCTCAGCTCATGAGAAACACACCAAAGTTGTCTTCTCCACTTTGAAGCCGAGTCAATAGACAAACAAATGACAACATTTCCTGTCAGGCGCTCCACATTAACAGCAGTCTGATCGCTGTAAGCCGAGAGAAACGACTACATGACGACATTTCTTACAGTGAGAGCTGAAATGATCCCGAGATCACTGATGGCCTGTCACAGTGGAGGATTGAGATCATGATTCTGTATCTGAGGAGGTCAGTCGGAGCTATTTTCAGTCAATTTCTACAAAGACATTTTGGCAAGGACATTTAATTCAAAGAACCTGATATGGAACTAACTATGGTACTACTTTCAAAAAGTCCAATGTAGATACATATCTTTAAAAAATATCAAACTTAAAATATGTAATACACAGTTAACCATAACTATTAACACATGCAAATCGTATAGCTTTATTGTATAACTAATTCATTAAGGTAAACCCCTGTGTGTGTTCATACTTGTGTCTATTTTATTTTACTTTATGTTATTTTTAAATTTATTTCAATTATTTTATTTTGTCTGTCTGGTTTGTACCTACTTGTCTCATTATTTTCATCATGTATTTTCATTTATATTGACCACTGAATGTACTATTTTCAAAACAGATTGTCAGGATTTGGTTGAGGAGGCATGTGGTGTAGAAAAGAACCCATCAAATTCATTTTCTACCAAAATTTGACAGAAATGTATCTGGTCAGTGCATAAACCCTTTGAAACCTGAGTAAATTGGCCTGTTTCATGGGAGAAGGCTATGAGAACTTTAATAAGAAATGGCCCAAAAACTGCAAAAATGTACCTAAAATTAGAAATTTATTTATTAATTTTACAATTTGGTGGACATGTCATAGACTACCAAGTCGCTGACTGCCTTTTTTCTATGTTTTTGGAGGAAAAAAATCCCATTTCAAATGTTTAAACACTTGCGAAAGGCTGTGCAAGAAAACTGATGCCCATCCAGGTTTCAAGGGGTTATTAAAAGGTCTTTGACTTAAATCTGTGAAAAACAGGAACAAAAGCAAAAATGTTGTGTCAACATTTTTTGTTCAGTTTTTATTTTAATTTTATTGTACAAAATGAGTAAGAAGACTCATCAGTACCAGCTGCCATCTTTAAGCATAGTGGTAACTGCCGTCTGTGTCCATATGATTCTCCTTCAGATTAAATAAAAGAACGAAACAGTAGAGCGCTTAGAAACAAATTTCTCTCTCCTTTCACACTACACAAAAAAATCGTTGTATGACATGAGGTCTGGAGTGGATTTTCCTTAAAACACAGTGAGCTTCGATCTGTTGATGTAGGTCAACTCATCTGCATTTTCCCGCTGTTGCGTCTGCTGTTGTGGGTCCCGCCGCTGAGCGCTAACAGAACGAGTGGGTGTGGGAGACTAATTGAGTGTCGAGGCTGTGTGAATAAAGCCACTCTGGTAATCGTCTGGCTCAGCAGCAAATGGGAGCGATAAGGAGCACTGAGTTGATATGGTGTCAAAAAGAGGAGTTTCCCACCCCTCAGCTGCCATCACTCTCTCCTTTCTCTGGCTGTCTGCAGAGGAGGGCTCCGATAATATCTTCAGGAAGAGGAATGCACACTCAGCCCTTAGTGCTGATAACAACATCATCTTTTGCCACTGAATGGGCTGCAGAGGGGGGGCTATGGAGTACATTAAGAAGTCAATGGCAAACACTACAATATCGGAGCTGCTCTGCACAGCTGGTGGAGCACCATGAGGCCCAGTAAAGGCCACAAACCACAACTATATACTCTATATCTGTATTTCTACTGTGTATTAATAGCAATATGTCATTCTAAATAAGCTAAATAACAAGTGGTGTTATGTAACAAAGTAATAATACTTTGTTTTGCAGCAATATTGGGTAGAAATAAATTATATTTTTCAGTCATTTTGGAGCCCGAACAATTATTATTTGGCTGGACACCACAGCTATGGAAGCCATAAGTGCCCATACATTCATACATTTTTTTCCCTTTCATTTTCCCGAGACAACGGGATAATTTTCTTGAGTTTCGTGATAACAAAACAAAACAAAAGTTTTCCCAAGAGAAAGGCATCATTAATTTGAGATCTTGAGATAACGAAACAAAACTATAGTTGTAAAGTGTAGTAAAGAGGAAATTGATACGCAACGTGAGGTCAAGTTAGCTCAACAGACAGCGGTTGTAATGTTAAAATTCATGTTGTGACCCTCGCTCATTCATTCAATTAAAAAAAAATTGGGAGTAGAAAGCAAAAAAAGCACAAAACAAACTTCTTATCTACACTTGTGTCCAGGTCATCCATCAGTCTGCGTGGCATGGCATGAAATCTCAGACCTATCACATTTCATTTGTTATCTGTTATCTCAAATTATTTATGTTGTTATCTCGGGACAACACAGTTTCGTTATCTCGAGATCTTGAGAAAATCATCCCGTCTCAGGAAAAAACGGGGGAATAAAAACATATGAATGTATGGCTGCTCAGGGCTTCCGTAGCTACTCTCGTAACAAACTGACACGCGCCTTTATTTCTGATAGTTTAAGACTTTTACTCAAGTAATATTCGAATAGGTAACTTTAACTTCAACCAAGTCATTTGCTAGTAAGATATCTGTACTTTTACTCAAGTATGACTTTCAAGTACTTCATCCAGCACTGTAAATAATGTGGTTAGCACTCTCAGATTGATCTTATTAGCATGCTGCCTCTATGCATCCCATCTATTTCCTGCAGTATATATACTATCGACAGAATGTTTAGTGATTAAGTGAGCTGGGAAAAGAAGCAGAAAAAAGCTCAAAAGGCTTCAGGCCATTACAGCAATAAGTGAGCTGCAGCATCCAAATATGGGAATTTTTACCGTCAGTCGCCCAATTATCTTAATGTAACTGTTTTTGCATGCTAAGAATGCATCAAATTAGTATGTGTAACATGAAAAGTGTCTCTTGTTTTGATGAACCTACAGAAAATTATCAGTTCCTCTTATCACTGAGAGACTTTATAGCCCACCTTGAGCTCACTGTTTTCTGTTTTTTTGTGTTTTTCTGCAAGCAAAGCAGCAGCTGGCACTTTAAAAACAACAACACCCACCTTACACTACTTACTCCAACCACAGGCTTTATGGGCCGGTAATCAATATAAAAAGTTTAGCCAGTGGTGGAGAAACTACTCAGAACTTATTTCATAGAACCAGTATGAAACTACAAATACCTACTAGAGTAGTAGTCTTGCATTAAAAATTTAATTCAAGTAAAAGTACAAGTTTCAGTATCAAAATGTACTTAAAATGTCCTGCCAAAAGTAATTTGAATTATATTATTGGATTATGATTATTGATTGAAGCAAAATCTAAGAGTAAGAAAACAGGACAGAACCAAAAGACTCATCTTTAGGAAAAAAAGTAAAATGGCTTCATTACATTGGCAGGTTCTAAAGGTGGAACATGATTAAAAACTATTACTTCTTCGATGCGTTTTGGTGTCCAGCCTTCTTCAGGAAGTTCGAACAAAACTCTGATGAAACAAACTTATCCTCAAAGGGTAAATCAGTCAACAGGTGTAAGTAATCAGTAATCAGAGTGTCCCAGTCTGAACTTGTTTCCTCCTTTTCAGATAAGTTCAGCAGTGAGCAGTCTCTCTTTAGCTTTAGGATCTTCCAGTTCAATAATGGCATTTTTGCTTTTGCTGCGGTACCAAAGCGCTCCCTCTTTTTTGTACTATAACCTTTTTTAAGGAGCTTTCCTGTTTTTTGGCTTTTCAAAATCTGAGAGTATTTCAAAAAATACACCAGTTTGATTTGAAGTCCAGATTCCAGTAGAAAAACTACCACTCTATCTTTGTTGTTTTTTTATGAGCTTTTACTCGACTTTCCATAAATAAAAGGAGACAAATTTAGATTAGCATGAACAACAATGCAAATATAGTGCCCCAAGAATGAGTGAAAACCCAGAAATGGGTTCATATTTCTGCTCTTCAGGTAATAATGATGTGATGATGAACAGTCACCAGCTGGTTCTGAACCAGCAGCATGATTTATATTTATTATCTCCATAGAATTTTTTTATAATCAAATCTGATCCCATCTGTCTTATTGAGGGTTTTTAATTGATAATCTGTGTAGTTTAAGTTTTTTTTTTATTTAAAAGTACAAAAGGTTTAGCACGCAAATATACAAATATACCAAAAGTAATATAAAAGTAATGTAAATTATGTCACTGGATTATAATTATTGACTTAAGTATTATTAAAATGATAATTCAACTGACCCAAACCCTCTAAGGGACTGTACTTTATTTATCTGTGGAGGGGAAGGGCTGGGATGACTTTTTTGTTTTTCTCATCTTGACCCTCCCTGAAGCTATAAATGTTTTTCCGGATCAATCGACCTCCCCACACCATAAATATCATTTTTTTGAGAAAAAAAAAAAGGTCACACCCCAGCCAATTTTAGACTAAAGGGGAGACAATTTAATCAGCAGTTTAGGCAAGAACACAAGTGATCTTTTCGTGGCATGTATCCTACACCTTTCAAGTCACTGCTTATAACACTGAGCTCTGCATCCTCGCTCCTGTACTGCAGCTCTCTCCACCCTTACAGTGTCAGAGTCTAATCATACATGTTTCTTTAATATGTGTTCATGTTCATTAAATGTTGCGTATCTCAGCCCCGGTGAGGAGGGTTGTGGGTTTAGGGATAGTCTGCGTCAAGCATGCTCCAATTTAAATAGGAAAAATGTATGATTTTTTTTTTTTTTGCTCTGCATGATGTAACAGCAAAGAGGACCTAAATGCATACACTAGTGGAGCAGGATGAACAATTTCAGAGAGTATGGTCAATAATGAGGTTCACATTCAGCAACAAGAAGACACTGGCTGCATATAAAGACAAAAATGTATCTTCTTTTATTGAGACACGACACCAAAGTGGTAGCTAATCCGAGCAGTCTCTGGCGAATGCATCAAAACATCACACACCGTCTGGATGGCGAATGTCAGATAGAAAGAACCGTTTTCGGTTTTCAAATTGTAATATGAAAATGCATTGTTTGTCTTGTGCACTTCCTTTGTGCAGCAAGGAAGTGCAACTGTTGGTGGGAAAATGTGTCTCTGTGTAATCTCTGTAATGCTGCAGTAACTGGGTCACTGTATACTAAATATGATGTTGACGCAATATAGAATAACACTGGTCTTATCCTTTAAGCTGGTGCTGTTCAGTGGTGCCTCATATACGAATCTGGCGACTGCTTTGTCTGTTCCGCCATCTTGCGGCACCGTGATTATTGTCATGGGCTGTGTTTCGGGTCACGGTACTGGGGCTTCCCTTGCAAAGTACATACTGTTGCATGCAGTATGCACACAGTCAGGACACACTATGTCTTCATAACACTGCCACTGAACTTTGACCCTCTTTCTCATATAGTTGTTACCATAGAGATAAAACGAATAGAGAGGTGGATATCGACCTATAGAGCTCCGCTGTTGTTACTTTACAATGTTATCTTTGAAATTATGGCTTCATACACAGTGGATTCTAACATTTGATGCATTAAATTAGCCTTCATATGCATTTCTCTATACTTGTTATTTTCATTTTGTTGTTGTTGGTAATCTCTGTGATTATTTTGTCCACTTTAACAATTTATATTCCAATTGTTATTGTTGAACTGGTCATCAGTCACTTTCATGCGCTGTCATCTGTTATTTCAGCTTCTCTCAGCTGTCAATCAGCTGTCAACAGGTGAGGATTGTGGGTAAGAATAGCCAGAAAAAGCATGCTGGCTTGCATACTGAAAAATCAAACTGGATGTAATGGAACTTCCTGGCATTTTTGGCATATTGCATCTGACATACTTTGAATTGGGACATGCTAAATCATTTTTTGCCTCACTAAATGGTGTGGTAGTATGGGTATTAGAATGCACATATAGTCCTAGGTTTTGTTGAAGGTTATATCATGTTTTACTTTGAAAGTCAGGCTCTTCATGTATTCATGTCTTGTGTCTAAATTTTTGTCTGTTTCCTGCCTGTTTCTTTCACACCTGCCCTTTATCAGTCCTGTCTGTCCTTCCCTGTTCCTAGAGTCTTCCCTGCACACCTGTTCTGTATTAGTCTTGTTTCCACCACACCCTTGTTGCCAGCTTCGTTTCCCACCTTTTTTCCCATGCCCAACTACTCCAGCTGTGTCTTATTCTTGTGATTAGTTTTCTGAATATATACACTTGTGTCTTTTCCTTTGTCCATGGTCAGTTTGTCTGTGTTCATAGCGTTGTCCCCTGCTCTGTTTCCTGCGTGGTTTCTCACGATCCATGTAAAATTTTTACCCTAAGAGTTCATCTCTGTTTTTGGTGTCACATCCTGGTTTGTTACCAGTTTAGTTTAGTCTCTTCTTTATTTTATACTTTGTGTTAAACCTGCCTGTTTTAGAGGTATTTTACCATCATTTAAGTGTGCACATATACATCATGAGGGTAAGAAATTCTTACCCAGGTAAGAAATTAAAAGAAATTGTGTAAATGTTTCATAAAAACTGTAAAATGTTTTAAAGGTATAGTGTGTAGGATTTAGCACCATTAGATTACTCCACAAACCCACTACTGTAACAAAGATTTCACTTTTGGTTAAAACCTGATAAATTCCTTTAGTCTACTAATACATAGTGACACTGCCCTTACAGTGTGGAAATAAAATAAAAGAAAGGGGAAAAGATGACAAATGAGATTTCTGATAAAGCCTTTCCACTGAGAAGCTCGTTGTACCTCCACAAAATAAAACTCCTGTGGCTGTAAAAATTGCAACAAGCAGCTTGAATCAGCAAATGATATAATTTCAGATTCTCAGCTGACCATATCTCTCTTAGCTGGAGGGGTTCAGTGCCTTAACGCTCAAGGACACTCAGTGGGACTGGATACTTGCTCAGTGGGATGGATAAGCAAATTAAATGACAGCTGGACTCCCTGCACTGTGGGGTTATATTGAAACAGCAAAGACTACATGAATTTGTTCATATACTGTTCTGTAAAAAGCAGTTTTTAAGTAGTTTGGGATGTCTGAATTTCTTAGTGGTGAAAGAAGTATTCAGACCCTTAAGTAAAATACTCTGTTACAGGTAAAAGTCCTGCTTTGAAAGACCAATTAAGTAAGTATATTCAGTAAAAAGTACTTAAAAGTGAAAGTACCAAAGGCAAAAAATAAATAGATAAAAAAATATTTAAAACCCAAACAAAGTAAAGAAAAAAAAACACTTCCAAAAAAAAAAAAAAAAATCCCCCCAAAACTAAACATTATTTAAAAATAATTACAATAGTTTATAAAACATATTTTTAATGCAAAACAAAGGTGTTCACATAAATGTAGTGAAAAAAGTATAATATTTCCCTCTGAAATGCATAAAAGTGTCATGAAAAGAAAATACTCAAAGTATGAGTAACTCAAATTTGTACTAGAATATATTACTTGAGTAAACGTACTTAGTTACATTCTACCTCAGCTATTTCTGCCTTGTGTGGAGGAGAAAAGAAATGTGTTGAACTCCTTTCTGAAATATGACAATTTTAAGATTTCCTCAGTCATTCGAGAAGTAAACAGTTGACAGGAAAAATCCTCAAGAAATTGCATAAATTGTTGGTCTGCACTTTTAATTTCGGCATTAATCAAACCGTTCAAATTAAACTTAATAATAAAAAGTATCGACTTAACCGATTATTCTGTTAGTTCTTCTAATCAACACTGGCGCTGCGCACAGTGAGGAAACGGTGGTAATAGTTTCTAAAAGTTTAGATTTTATTCACATAAAGTGCTGCTTGTTGGATCCATGTTATGCCGAAATTGTTAGGGACCCCATGGCGACTCAGAACGGCATCTTAATTTTTTTTTTGCAAAGTCTCTGCTGTTTTCTCAGGAGGTGATATTCTTATAAACCCTCACATTTCAAACGGAATTTCAGCTCACAGCTCTCCACGCCACCGCAGCGGGAATTTTGCCCTGCTGAAGTCATTAGTAGAGACGAGCTGATGAACTGTGTTGTGCGGGTGAGCGCCACCTAAATGCTCGTGTCATGTGGTTGACAGTGTCGGTTTTTTAACGAGCGCTCCCATCACGCTGGGTTAGACCCCGTATTGCCATGTTGCGGCAGCGCGCCCGTTAGAAATAATAAAGCGCTCCGTCTGTGAGCAGCGGCTGCGCGCCGTCGGGTCTGGTACCCCTGTGCCAAAAAGGACTTCACCCCACCTCCCCAAGAGGAAATAACGGCGGCTCTTCTCTCCGCTCGGCTGCATTCAGGCAAAAGGTTAAAGCCGCCGAGGGGTGAGGAGCGTCAACTAAGGATACAAGTTTGAGATAAAGATGTCAGGAGCAGCTGCGGGATGCGGGTAAGTTTCTTCACGCTGTCATGTCTGGATGAAATTCTGCGGCGGATTGTGGCGTATAAATGCATATTTTTTTCACCTTTATGTAGGTGTGTGTTGAATTAAAAGCACATCTGAAAAGTTATGTGACGTGGGAACATGTCAGAGCTGTCATGTGCGGGGCTCAGTCTCGGTCGAGTAAAGTGGGTCAGGGAATGGCGCGTGGCTGCTTGTATCCAGGCACCTGCCGGTTTGTTTTGGTGCGTCTGGAAGTGGCAGATTATTGGAGCATGGACCAACAAACATCCGGCCACCGTAGGATCCAGGATGCTTGGCTTTTCAGTTTCTTGTGTGCTGATGCTGCTTTTGGACATCATGAATGAATGAATGTTGCGCGTTGGAGGAGACAGTTTGGATGATGGTGATGATGATGATGATGATGATGATGATGATAAATGGTGGTGGTGGTGGAGATGATGGTTTGTGAATGGGGGGCACTTACCTGTTGCAACCCAACTGACCAGTTTAAAATTTGTCCGAAAAGTGCATTGTGGTGCATTTTAGACATTTGTCGTTCCTGCGCACACCCAGCATGCTTGGCTTTTCATTTTTCATGTGCTGATGCTGCTTTTGGCCATCGTGAATCAATGAATGGGGTGTTGTTGGAAACAGTTTGGATGATGATGGAGATAATGGTTTTGTATGGGATGGCACTTAACTGCTACAACCCACCTGACCAGAGTAAAATAATCCAAAAAAGTGCAGTGGTGCATTTTGTTGCTCATGCACAAAATGCATCATGCCTCATCATGCACATTTCATAAGAACAGTTTGGATGATGATGATGATGATGATGATGATGATGGAGATGATGGTTAGGTATAGGATGGCATTTACCTGTTGCCACCCAAATGACCAGTATATTCCTCCAGAATAGTACAGTGGTGCATTTTGTCACTCTTGTACAAATTGCACCCAGCATGCACATTTCATATAAAATCACACAACTGCATCATGTTATTTTTTAATAACAAAAAAAAATGCTGTTCAGGAAAGGAGAATTGATTTTACTGCATTTATGTTGGAGAATGCATCCAGCAGTAGAGGAAACACTGACTTCATAAACATGCATGTCAGAATTGGGTCTAAGAACCAATAACTTGATTCACAGACGAAGAGGAAAAAAAAAAACAAAAACAAGACATGATTGTCTGAGCTCCTCTTCTGCTCACCTCCTCCTCCTCCTCCTCGTCCTGCAGCCGGTGTGAGGGCTTCATTGGAGGCTCAGAGTACCTGAGAGTCAGCGAGAGGCTCCTCTCCTCCTGCAGGCTTTGGCAGTGCCTCTTCTTTTGAAAGCTCATTTCCCATGCCTTTCATGCCTGCAGTTTAAACCCTTTGATGTTTTCTCGCGCTGAACCCTGTGCATTGAAACCGCTCTTGAGTATGTTAATGTTCTCTGATTGACTTATGAATCTTTTAATTAACCCACTTGTATGCGCACCGCAACATTGTCCTCGATGAAATGCCATCAGGAGGAAACGGAGCCATGACAGAATGACATGCCGTCAATGGGGATTTCAAAGTCAATGGCAGTTTGTGTCTTAAATGATCGTCGGTTTGATATTGTCTGCAACTTGTTTCTGTGAGAAATCCCTCGCACTGGGTACAAAAAAGTAGTGCTTTATACACTGGTGGATCTGGTGATTAAGACTTCAGCTACACTATGCAATATTAATGACTTTGGAAGATATCAAAGGATGAACCTCAGAGATGCAATAGCCTGAAGTAAGCCTACATTAATAATGTGCTTAATTCCATCAGCAATTCCAGTGTTCCTTCAGCGCTTTCATGTTGAGCCTTGTGCCCAAATCAAAGCTTTTAATTATTCCATACATTTTCATTTTTTCGCAGGGTTTACATTTACTCAGCTGCCTTATTTTTCCAAGTGTTTTTTTTTTCTTGCTTTCAAAGCTCAGTATCCACACATTTTCGCACAGAAAAATATCCTCCTTACATTTGTCACTATGGATTTTTCAACGTGACTTTTAATAATGGATAACGCAAACTTGCACTGCTGCACCCTGCATGTATGTGCAAAGTGTGTGTGTGAAATAGGATTAGTCATGTGATTTACCACTAACAGTCAGTAGGTGGCAAAAATGCTCTCAGGGATAAGAGGAGATCTATCACGGCGCCGTGTGACATTCTGAAGGGCAGCTCGCTGTAGTCAGAGATGCTCAGCTGAGTTGCAGAGACATCGCTGTTGCTTCTCTGTCTCATCCCATTTAAGTCTTCAGAGGATGAAACTCGGGCCGGTTTCAAAAAAACAGATTCAACCTTATTACAGTGCTAGAATTTCCCTCACTGCGCTGTCAGAGAGCATAGGCTTCAAATGGCTCAACTGCGTTTGAGGAGTAAGTGTTGAATTCTAATGTGTGGGGTGTGCCGTGTCCCAGAGTGCACATTAGGGTTACGGTGATGGTGTGTTTTGAGGGCTTGTTTCAAGGCTGGATTTCCAGCCAGGGGCCTGGAAAGCCACGGGTCCACTTTGTTTCAGTTGTGTAATTTGATTTATTACAGAGTTTCTCTCAATGTCCACTAACCACTTAGAGTTTTTACTTTTACACCAACTCTGATGAAAAAAACCTGAAAACACTCATGCCTAAGAGAACTTTTGATCATCTTTTGTGATCGAAATGTTTTTAATAATTTTAACATATTGACTTTATAAAAAATTACAGATGATACAGATGTAAAATAAAAAAGGTCCATAATTGAAAAAAAGGGAAAATAAAAGACCTAACTCAAAAGGCAGCCACAGCACCCCAAAAACTCTTTAACAGAACAGTAATATACCTACACATAAATGCTCATCCTGTCCCCTCCTACTCTGTACCCCCCTTTTTTTAGTGAAGTGAGACGTCAGGTTAGACCATACAAGACAAAACTTAACCCAAAAACTTAACCAAAACATTGGGTGACATGACAGAAATGCAAACAAAAAAAAAAAAAAACAACAAAAAACAAAACAAAACAAAAAAAAAAACCCTAACACCTAACCCTATGCCCTCTTTTTTTTCTTTTTCTTTTTTTTTAGCGAAGCCAGACAAGACAGAAGTTACACCATTGGGTAAAATAACAGGACTGCAAACAAACATAAAAAAACCAAACAAATATAACCCTAACACTGTACCCACTCTAAGATTTTGCACCATGTGACCTCTAAAATGGCCATATTTGGCTAATTTTTTACAGATGCTATTTACCTTGGCAACCACATTGTCCCAGTCGTCTTTGTCATTAGTTAAGGACACTCTGTAAACTCTGGCTTATGTGGGCGCAGAATAAAACGATATTCTATAATAAAACCGATTACTGTCTGCCCGAATTCTGCTTCAGTGAGGTTTGGTGGCACAAGAGATTTGTCTCCTCACAGGTGTGGGAGTTCTAGTAAAGGTTTTTGAGCCACTCTCAGAGATTTTTTAATAAAAGTAATAGCATGGGCCAGTCCCATGGATCAATTCTACATTTTGTATTTAGGTAGAGTGACTTGTAAGAGTTGTACATTAATATATAAATGTAAGCATGTACAACATATTACAAACAATTACAGCACAATGAACATTCATATATTAACCCTTTGAAACCTGAACACATTGGCTTGATTATTTTATAAACTATGCAAAGAGGGCAATGAGCTACTGAACCAAACATTAGCAATAATTTACTAAAAACTTACAAGAAAATCACCTAAAAAGAAGAAGAAAACAAAAATAAAAAACAAACAAATATATATATATAATATATTAGTGATATAGTGATTTTAAAATATATTTATATTCATAATTACATAATAATAATTAGAATCATTATTGATATAGTTTTGTTGACATTTTCCCTTTTTTAAAATATAATTTTCTTGTAATCCATACATTTTTTTAAAAGCAAGTTTTCATTACCTTTTTTTTCCCTTTGTTTTGGAAAGAAATCCGTCAATTTGCTCAGGTGTCAAAGGTTTAAATGCTTGTTAAAGGCATCTGAAAGCAGCACAAGAAAACTAATGTCAATCCAGGTTCCAAAGGGTTAAAGTAGTCTGTGTATATATACAGTACATGTATAGTGCACTCAATCATGTATCATTAACACACTGTATAACAAATAATGATATATTAGTATAAAATGTGTAATAGTAATTGAACAGAATGCTTAGATACAGTACAAGCTGTCTGTTAGGAGGTGACAGCTCCAGCCTACACTTGCTGCTTAACAAATACTGCGGGGTGCTGAACACAATGTTCCTCCTCCTCCCATTTCAAGATGAAGGGGAGGAGCAGACATGTCAGGAAGCCAAATATTATGTCAGAAAGGGATTGACTGCAATTGCTTCTAATGATGACTACATGTTGAGATTTTCATTTATAGTGGTACAATGGAATGAGTTGGATTCCCGCTCTCTGCATACCAAGATGGAAACTTTGGCGCTGTCTGTGCCTTGCTCTGGGGAATGGAACCCCAAACTCTGGCAGTGTTTGCACAGCCATGTTAGTCACGGACAGCTTGTCCAACAGAAGACTTGAAATCAAATTTTTTCTTCCTAAGCAGTGAGCCAAGCATTGTTCAGTATGTAAGTTACAGAAGCCTAATGGCTAATTTGGCTTATTATATCTCTGCAGAAAAGTAACTTTTTTTGGACTTTAGATGAGTTTAATGCTCTCAGCACAAGGTGCATGGAAGAGGTTATTGACCTGTTCAGGTAATAATGATAAGTCTGCTAAGAACATTGAGGGGTTTTTTTGGGGTTTTTTTTGGAACTCAACCCTGAGTGGCTTGCTTTAAGTCATGGTACCTTGGTAGCATGAGGCATACTTCTGCATCAAAATGCTGTAGGAACTATAAGCAATAGATATTTGAAATACCAGAACTGTATGTCGGTAGGGCACATTTAGAAACTATGCAGGCTATTTAGACACTATAAAAAACTGTGTTCTGCTTCATATTTTTTCATTTTTCATACATTTTGACCTGATGTGGCACAAAAAAAACTCATATGATCGCCAAGGTTGTTATAAAATCATCCTGAGATAGACATGAATTTGTGTACCAAATTTCAAGGTAATAATCCAATGGTAAAAAGTTTGTCTGACGCCCACCTACGTGTTGAAACGCATAGGCATCAAGCCCATTTATCACAGGCTTTTTAACTTTTGTAAAACAGTGTGCCTTGGAATTTTTGGTTTTGACTTATTTTACAACAGAAAAACAAGTCTAACCTCTACCCTTTTTTCTAATAATCAAGTGTTTTTTGAGATGTTTAATTTGGAAAAAAATGGTAGCCCAATGTACTAACAATGCCATCACTTGTACCACACCACTAGCATGGCTAAAAAGACCAGATGAATCAGGAATCAATCAAGAATCCTGTAATCGTCTTTTACTTAATTTACAAACTAACCCATCCTGCATAAAAAAATAAATTTCCATTCCCATTATTATCATTTCCACTGTCATGATTACATAACATTTTTTTTGTAGAATGAACACCAGCTCCCTTTGTTGTGGATCTATAATATTCAATGGATATATCTTACCCAAAACTACAGCCACTGTATGTCCCATTTCATGACCTTTTTGAGGTGAGGACAGAAATGGTTTTTGACTGGCTGTGAAAGAACTGAAGGCTTCAGGGTTGAACCGGCATGGTGTACAAAAGAGAATAATTTCAAGTTCCAACCCCGAACTTCACAATCAAGCAATGACTGATCCACGGGTGTACTGAGAGGTACAAAAGATGGGTCTTATATATACATCCTTAAAATTCTGGCAAAAAAGGTCCACATTTGTTGGATTTTTTTTAAAGAGCTTTAAGAATGTGACAGTTGGACCCATGAAGACAGCCTGTGCTCTAAAAGCTGGTTTCCACATAATGTTTGCTCGCTTTGCAAGTTGCTCTGCCACTGATTGGTTGAAATGACCGCAGCAAACTACATCAAAATAGTATTTAAAAGTTTTTAAGTTAATTAATATGAGAAAATTATACGTTTTCAAGTGGAAGGACCGCTATGTAGCATTTACGGAGATTTATTAGCAAAAATTGAATGCATTATGAAAAAATGCGTTCTTAATGATAATCTCTTGAACTAGAAATTGCTGCGTTTTTGTTAGTTTAGAATAATCCCTTCATCTACAAAGGGAGCGTTTCCTCTTCCATAAAGCTCGCTATGTTGCAACAGCCTGTTCTACATTAGCCAAGACCCAAACATTGGCTCCAGAGAGGGCCTTTCGCATATTTCTTTCGTTGTTGTGATGGTAACATTGTAACATAATTGTGATTGGCCTTGGTACAAATATTTTTTCTTGAGCGCTCTCCTCGCCCCAAACACAAGCGCACACAACCACTTCATAAAATCGACAATTGCCATGTCCACCATGAGGTGGTTTAACGCATCCTACAAACCAAACCTTTGATCAGCACCACGGACAGCAGCCGAACCCAGCAGCCAAAGCGTCAAAATGATCAACACTAATCTAACAGCTCAACCTGGACTCATACTGCCACAAAATACTATCACAGTGAGCATCTGGGGCAGATTTTCATATTATTTAAAAGCTGCAAGTGACAATTTTCAAGTTAATTAAAATTAGCAAATAAGTTTCCTAGTTAGTCAGCAAAAGTCTTCAAGTCACTCTGCTTTAGCAAGTAACAAGTTTTCAAGTAACAAGTTTTAAAGTTTGCCAGTGTTTGCGAGCAACAAGTTTTCAAGTTACTTAATATTGGCAAGTGACACATTTTCAAGCTTTTCAGCAGAAGTTTTCAGGTTGCTCAGCATTAGCAAGGTTTCCAGTTATTTAATGTTAGCGACAAATTATCAAGTAACAAGTTTTCAAGTTATTGAACATTAACAAGCAGCAGTTTTCCAAGTTAGTCAACAAAAAAATTCAAGTACCTCAACATGAGCAAGTGACACATTTAAAGTAACATGTTTTCAAGTTAATTTATGTTAACAGCCTCTACCTTTATCAGACATTAGAAATGAACATAATGTTAGTGTTAAAAAGTTCTCAGATTTACTAATATTTTTATATTTTTGAAGTTCACCATTCAATATCTATTGCAGGGTCTATTATTTTGAAGTTGTAGCTACAGCTGGAGAACATTATTTTGACTGCCACTAAATCTTCCAGTGTTTCTGCCCTCTTAGCCTGGTGACTACAGATCTAAATTGAATCTTTCAGTTTTAGTCATTTGTAAATTAAATTCCTTTGAAATGTCGAAAGCTAAATTTAATTACATTTGGAAGGATTCTTATTCATCAAAATACTATTACACCTCAGCCACATTCAAAGGAGACATCCTCTGAAATCAGACACAGCTTATAAATAATTTTGCACACAATGGACATCTCTGTTGTGGCTACAGCAACACCTTTAGAAGTACACCTGAGACTGCAGAGCCCTCGTGTATAACGTCAAACTCTGAATCCTGGCAGGTACAATGCCTTGCTTTAGCAGTTAAGCTACACAATACTGTACATTAGTGAAGTAATGCAGAGATGAAATAATGTAAGCTATACAGTACAAGCTATCCATGCACAATCAATGCTCTATACATGGAAATTTAGTTCTTAATAAGGATATCACAAATAGCAGCAGTTGCACTGTTCATCCCGCTATCAAATTATCTACTACAAGTGATAGCATAATTAAACACGTATGGTGAGGGATAGCAGTAAATGAATAAGATGGACCATGTAATGTGGAGAGTCAGGGAGTGGAGGGGTGGGAAAAGAGAAGACAAGATTATAGAGAAGCCTTTGATGCCGAGTCTGGCTATGGGAATCCTAGTGTGCCTTCAGGGGAAAGCTCCTCTCACACAACATCAATAATGAATGAAAGATATCTTGTTCAGTGGAAGACTGAACTTAACTGGCATACTGATTTGTTACCATGAACCTTATGTAAAAATTGCATCAGCGTGTTTGCTATGGTTCATTAGCCAGATAAGGAGCTGTTGCTGATGACAATGGAGGGAGAACAGTTGGGGTGCCAAAACAATAACCCCCCCCAAAAAAAGGTTTATTTCTCAAATTTGTATGTTTCGAATTGTTTCCTAACTGAGGAGGTATTTGTTTTCTTCTGCAAAGAACATAACAGTGTCCATAGAACAAGAGGTGTGTTTCTATAGGTGGTCCTTGTAGGGGGATTATATAAATAAAAAGGTGCCAATTACTAAAACTGAAAACTGTATACCCAACACTTTCGATCACAAGTTGCGAACAAATGCACATATTGGGATGATGCAGCACGTGGTTATGTTTTGACAAAACAAGCTGTTACGAAATCCAGAACGTCAACAAATGCACATGCTGGCACGCATGGTTTAGATAAGGCAACAAGGGCACAGGTGGTTAGGTTTAGGGAAAAGACGCACTTGGAAAAGTGTAGGAAAAACCCCTCCCACCCACCTTATAGGTACCCCATGCTCCTAATGTTGTCTCAACCTGATGCCATTCTGCCGCATTTCATGCAAATGTGGCAGGTGCCACCCAGCAGCGTACAAGAGCACTGCGAACGATACAGTCCGGTCATGTTTCCACCTGTCGACGCCCAGCGGCATTTCACACATACGCGAAACATGACTTTTGGTGTTGCGATCTTACACCAAAAGCCTAAGTTGAGAGTTTGTAATACAAAATATTAATAATAGCCTTATTCATTACACTAATTATTTGCCAGGCCACATGTTTGTGGGTGGATGTTATTGTACCATAGTAATTATCAGTTTTTATTGATACCAATATAATGCTTCAGAAAAGGCAAACTGCATTTACCAGTGAGCCAGAAGTTGCATATCCAACCTTTAAACAGCCGCATTTTCACTTTTGTTAGGTTTAGGCACCAAAACTGCATTGCCAGGCTTTTTAAAAGATTCTGGTTTAGGTTACATTTACTATGTTTGTTATATAACATAACTCAAACACATCACATTAACCTTGACTTGTACTTGTTTGACCCATCCACCCACATCGACCTCAGCCTACAGACTTGGTCACTCTTTATAGCCTACTACGTTACCTGACTTCCTCTTTTGCTCCTGTCTTAATTACTACAGCCCAAACGACTGGCTTTGTGGACAGCATGGAGGACTGAAGGAGTGATACTATCAAATGTGTCTGTAAATATATGTATATTTTTTACTGACATATTTGCCTAATTTGTTTGGAATGAAACGAAATTATTGTGGAATATGTTCAGAATATATGATACAAAACAATCGTTTTTCAATGTCCCAGTCAACATTTTCGGCCTCTATTCCATTTTGTGCCCTTTAACATTGACTCTGATCCAACATTTACCTAAATGTTGATATAATGCAGTTCTGATCAGGGCATGTCAGCAGAGCAGAGTCGGTGGTCTGCTGCACAGAATAAATTTCAGCACATGACTATGTATGTGCACACGCTTACACAGGAGCCACATGAAAACTGCTCAGACATACTTACATCAGTGGTTGGTTTCATCAACTGTTAGTTCAAAGAATGTACACTCCCTTTCCCACAATTTCTACTTGGACTGCATGTACCAAATTTTCTAATATTTAATTTTGAATGTCACTCATGTGCCTGGGTCAAATTATTCATCTGCTCGTGGTTTGCTCCATCATTGGCTCTAAAAAATCCATCCCACTGGCTATGTTCCCGCTGTGGAAGTCCCTTGCGTCTAAGTAGGCTAATTTTATGGACCTAAAACGCTACTCCAAAGCTGTCCTGGAAAGCTGTTTTTCAGTCTTTCTCAGTCTGCTCAGCCTGTTTGCGCTATCAATTAGCTCCCACTACCGCAAATCTTTTTACCTGACCCTGACCCTTGCACTTTATCCTACTGTGATGACATTGTCACCTCGTATTGGAGAAATTAGTTACATCTGCAAACATTTTTTTCATATTTTATGACAGATATCTTAAAATACATTGATCCATTTTTTAAAAAAATGTTCTGATAGCCCATTAATTACAGTAAAACAGCCGACAACACACTGTGTTGTTCCACCCCTCAACAACAGGGGGTGCTGTAACTCCCTCGCACCATTCTTTCTGCATTTATGTCCGGTGTTAAACCAAAAGTCAAAGTTAAGTTAATTTAAATTGCATACATATGTAACATGTTGTCACATAACATTACACTACACCATATCAAATTACATCATGTTACAATATGCCACGTCACATCAGGACATTAGGGCTACAACACACACACGTGCACGCGCACGCACACACACACACACACACACACACACACAGACAAGAAAAATGTGAAATATCAGGCGTAGCAAAAATTAAACAACTTTTGACTTTTCAAAATATTTTTTCCATTTGATTGCAATTCCATTAACAGACCAAGCCAACAATGAATTTGTGATGCTTATACTAAGAACTATTAATATTAGAAAGTGTGTGTAACATGGCCGGACATGTCTTCTTCCAATATTTTCCAAACACTACTTTAAACATATCAGTGAGCCACTCTGTTTCACTAGGTGACATGTTCCTCTGTTACCATAAATACACACACTGTAATTTATTGTGATGCAACCCCACATACACTGTCTTGGTGTCCAAAATACTTACGATGGCACCAAATGTGGTTTATTCCACCACTGAGAATAGTCCCCAACAAGTGCCCAATTTCATCCTGGTTTTGTTATGTTTATTAAAGACTACAGCATCCACCTGTTTTATTTTACTGAGACTTTTTTTTTTTTTTTTTTTAGAAAACTATACTGTATTTGTTACAAATTTTTAAAAATGTATTTACATATTCAGATTAACATCTTCAGCTTTATATAAAATGGATACTAGCACAAATCTAAGTTCTAGACAACATAGCAACTTCAAATTTTAAATGAGAATTTAGTCCCTTCCAGTAACTACACCTTGAGCACTTGAGCACTTAAAAGATCAGTTGGAAATATTCCTAAATTCTTCTTTTTTTTCATCATTTTCAACATCTTCAGCATCCATAATGGAATAAACAATGTAAAACCACCCACACAACACTGGCACACTACATCACTGTGCATCTTCATGCCACTTCGCTGTACAGTTTCAACACCGCACAGTTCGTCACGGGGGCTTATTGATTCTTTAAGCTATTTAACCTGCGGGAGGAACACAGAGTGATTTTAATGAATTAATCACATGCTGAATTCCCTTACAAAACTGTCCATGAAATGATTATGATACAGTCTGCCATATCTAAGAGAGGAGGCCGAGCCGACGATAATTCAGTGTGATGGTGATGTTCACTGTGGAAGCGCTGACTCTTTCATGTGCTGCACTTCCCACCTTATAACTATTTTAACAGGGAGGAGAACTGGGATTTCTCTGCAGCAGAAGTTATTTGAAGGGCATGTTACTCTGCTTTAAATACTGTTTTAATTTGCAATGCAAATGACTTTCATTCTCATCTGAATAATCCTCTTGGTTAATACTCTGGCATCATCATGCTCTGTAACGTGTCTGTCGCAGGCTTGCTGTTGTGGTAAACCCCTTGTGCTCCTTGTCAGCGCCTGCTTGCTCAGTGCAGCCTGAGCTAAAAGGTCAAACTGCATTTACACATACACAGCGTTTGTTTTACACATTGTCACAGCTCTGAGAGAGAGCTTTCCCATGTCAGCGCAGGTTACATGATACTAAACACTGATGGACTGGTAGGAGTTTTTGCAAAGTTGATATACAGACTTGTTTGGATTGACGCTAATAATCAGTGTCATGTTAAATTCTATGTTGGATACAATCAAGCTAACTATATTACATGTATATATTCAGAAGTGCAAAGGCATAGCAATGTCATGCATGGGACAAAGTGCAAACTGCATCCACGTTTCTAAATAAGGGCATTCTCAAAGCAGTGATACTTAACTTATGGCCTGCGGGCCAAATTTTGTGTCCGATAGGGCACTGGATTTTCGATTTTCGATTTTCTAATGTACAATAAAAATAAAGCGATTGATACGGGGAATTGTCTTTGTAGTTTTAGTATATGTACAGTGCCAGAGGACATAAAACAGCATCAAAATAGAGATCAAGAGAGAGATATCAAAAAAAGGTGTCAGTGGAGGACCCCCTGCACCCTGTGATAGAGATCCTTGGTAATGTAAGAAGAAGAAATGTCTTAAAATCCTAGAATCATCTTAAAATCCCAGAAATGTCCAAAAACACTAGTGTTGTCCTAAAGTCCTGGAAATATCTTAAAATCTGAGAAACATGCTAAAATCCTGTAAATGCCCTAAAATCCTAGAAATATCTTAAAATCATAAAAATACTCTAAAATCATAGAAAAACGGATGCTTGCTCTATTTGGGGACCCAACCGTAACCCAAAATTTGCTTCTACTTCTGTCTGAATACACCTGAACAACCATTGAAAACAAACCAGAGGCAACAGACCCTAATGGGGAGTGTGTGGCATACACTTTATAATTCTCACCCCATTTGATGCACTGAGCAACGTTCAGTGCTGCACGACAGTCTCGTGTAAAGTAAGTGTGTATTCCTGCACGGTTGTTTCTGCTCAGCGGTGAACTTTTACCTGCTCCACATGGAGGAGCACAGGTGGTGGTTCTCCTTCCACAGCAGCAAAGTTGCTGTCAAACTGTCTCAAATGTGGATTTATATTTGACATAATGGTTGAGAGGTGCATTGCAGTAGTTCTAATGGTGACTGTAACAAGAGCAGAGACAAACCCCCCATTTTCTTTTTTAGTTCTTTTTCTCACTTTTTTTGTCTTCTTTTTCAACCTGCTGCTTCCTCCCTCTTCTGTTTCTCATCCCCCACTTCTCAAATTAGTTTGTTTCTTTCTATTCTGGGCTTTTCCGAAGGTGATTAAAGCAAGCACATCGGGAAACGGTGCTCACATGCGCTCCCCACTCAGCAGTGAGACTTAGCTGCCTCTTAATATGCAGAAAGCAGGCGGCCGTAATGAACTACACTTGAGTCAGTCTAGTTAATGACAGATGAACGCACTCATGTTACTTACACTCAAGTTCTTTTCCTGCTGAGAGCTGAGTCAAGTCATGATGATGAGTCAGTCACAGTTTGAGCCTCTGTTTAATTACAACCTGTAGAGTGGTCTGAATATGAACACCTGACAGGCTGGTTATTAACTCTTCATTCTAAAAGATAGATATACCCACGTGAGTGCAGTCATTCATCTTAGTAAGCTTTGGAAATCACTTTGAAGAGAGAGACCTGAAACTTGCTTTATATGGGTTTAATACATAATTGAACAATTTGCTGGTATTTCTTTTCCGGTGTTCGGAGTGTCATTCTGGGGTAGCAAGCACAGAGCACAGAGGATTTTAAAAAGTCTCCTTGGTCTTATGTTCAAGGACATACCAATGTCTAAAGTGGCATAGTTGTCTGCAGAAAAGTCTGCAAGATGCACTCTTGAGAAATCTGGGAAGACAAAATAAATAGGCAAAGAGATGAAAAAGATTACATGAATTTGGTCATTTCTTCATCAGCTGTTTCAGACAGAAGCAAAGGTAAGGGTTGTCGTCTTTTTTCTTTTGAGCCTTTCCATGAGGTGTATTAACTTAATGTGGTGCAGCATTTATCTTGTATCCCGCAGTGAGCTTGAGACTTGTATAGGTATCTGTTTAGCAGTTTACCCGTTCGAACCTTGTCTCATATGAATAATGTATTTCTTCCGAGAGGAGAGACCTGCCAAACTTGCCCTTTGTATGCGGTTTTTAATTACATAACTGAACTATTTTGCTAGTATTTCTTCTTCCGGTATCTCTCCCGTATATGGTCTCGGTTTCTTTTCCGGTGTTCGGAGTGTCATTCTGGGGTTGCAAGCACAGAGCACAGAGGATTTTAAAAAGTCTCCTTGGTCTTATGTTCAAGGACATACCAATATCTAAAGTGGCATAGTTGTCTGCAGAAAAGTCTGCAAGATGCACTCTTGAGAAATCTGGGAAGACAAAATAAATAGGCAAAGAGATGAAAAAGATTACATGAATTTGGTCATTTCTTCATCAGCTGTTTCGGACAGAAGCAAAGGTAATATTTCAGAAGCAGGGTTACCTAATTTCAGTGGCTAAAGACAAGCTGGAAATGTTGACGATAAAAATCAACTGCTTTTGTTGGTCTTAAGCAGTGGTCTGCTGTGGTCTCTTGGTAGGCCACTCACCTCGCGATACCATCCCAGTATTTCCCAATTTTGATGCACAACATACTCTTCATTTAGGTCTGACTGTGCTGACATGTATGGCTTAATCGCCCCAACAACTAATATCACACTAATGCTTGCTAATTTTGATGCACACAACCTAGCGGAAATTGGAAGTGTGAATGCCAAATTGAGAATCTCTCAATGAGCTCAGTGAGAGAGATTAGATCTGCTTCCAGCCCCTTTTCTGAATTTTTTTATTCAACGGGGGTCAGTCATGTTAAACAAGGTGTTAATCATAGCATCGAGTATTGAGTATTTTTACATTCTTTAAAATGTGTCCAGTGCGGAACTTTGAACTTAAAAAAAAAAGAGTGAGAAAATGAGAAAAAAAAAAAACCAACTAGACCACTTTTTCACTACTTTCATTTTGTTTATGCCTTTACGGTGGAATTAAACTGCAGATGATTACTGTGTGAATTATTGTGAAGACACTATTCCACATGGAAAACATGATGGTGAAACTCTGCACATCTCAGACAGAAATAAGTTTTCTCTGAGAAAACTCCCAGCAGGATTCCCGAACTGACACTGGGGATAAAAGTTTTCAGATGACTCATTGTTTATGACTGCATAACAATGAAATGACTTCAGCAGAAATGAATAACAAAATAAAACTCATACAGTATGTTTCACTGTAGCAGATACAGCTGAATTTTGATAGTGAGTTGTTTTTTTATAGTATTACTGAAAAAAATGAAAGAAATTGCTGTGTGGAAATCAATGTAATTAGCACTGAATACAGACAGTTTGATATAACCTGAATAGACAGTGATCAGTATGGTCCTTCTGCACTTTAAAAACTAAGCACATTGGCTTAATTTCATTTAAAAACATGGAAAGAAGGCAATGAGCAACCTAGCAAGAAATAGCCCAAAAATTAGCAAGAAATCAGTAAAAAAGTTACAAGAAAATTACTAGATAATAAGCGGGAAAAAAATAAAATAAAAAACAAAAACAACAAAACAAACAAGAAAATGACCTAACAAAGTGATGGAAAAAAAGTATCTATTTAATATATTTTTTTCTGTGCCATAAATATATATATAAAACTATTACAATTAAAAAATTAAGTTTTCTGAACATTTTTTGCTGGGCTTTTTGTTTTTTTTAATGTCCTCATCATCTTCCTCCTAAATAATTTTTAGGTAATTTCCTTGTCACCTTTTACTATTATTGAAAGAAATCAAACCAATTTGATTAGATTTCGATGGCTTAAATACTAGACAAACTGATGTCTATCCAGGTTTCAAAGGGTTAAGATAAAGTCCTAATTATGATTTTCAGAATATTTGAAAGCAAAATAATACTAATGATTTATAGGCTCTACACATAAGTAGCTGACAGCAGAAATTGAAAATGTCTTGCATAAACTCACTTGTAACCACTTGGTTCTTGCAGCCTCAGTTCACAATTACACACAAATATGATCATTAGCTGGGAGGAAACATCATTTCCATTATTTTGGTTCATAATTTGTAGCTGGTGATATTTGCAGTTGCAGCTTGCGGCGGTGTGTACTGTACAGCGTGCAGCGTGTCTCCGTGTTTACTGTTGGTGAGTGATGATTCACCTCTCACTGAACCTTCAGAGTCGATGGTTGCCAGACTGGCTGTTGGCAAATTCATTGCCATACTGTGCCAAGCGTTTGTACCCGTTCGCTGTGTCTGGTGAGGTGGGGGGGCGGGGTGTCCCTGGCACCTCGCCGCCCTCCTCCCCCTGCTCCTCAAAGACGACAATGATAAGAGGGGAGGGGGGGTGGGTGTGAAAATCCTCTTCAGATTCTCAGCTTGTGGAGCCAGAGCCATTCAATATGTTCCTGAAAATCCTCAATGAAGACGAGCAGAGGGAGCGCTGTATCAACACGCATCAGCCTGGTATTTAACTGTCACTGAGGGTTACTAATGCCTCATGTGTACGGCATTCCCGGGGTTATTTTTGGGAAGTTAGCAGAAATGGAGACCAGTTCAAAGCAAGGACATGACTCCACCCTGTGCTCCTTGAGTTTCTCCTTCCTGCTCTACCTTTCATCTGTCTTCCTGTCAGGACAAAGAGGACGGTGCCCTATCAGTTAGTTAGACCTGTGTTGCTTCAGCGTCCTCTGTGACAGCTGATATAGAGCAGCCCGACTGCACAAGACCTAACTGAATGAATTCTCCTTGTTTCAATCACCCTAGTACTTAAAATGGCTGTCAGCAATTGCTGTAACCAACTGGTTGGATGACATTGTGTTGGTGTGACATACGACTTGAAAAAGAGTGCTCCAGGAATTACGTGTTTCTGTAGGCCGACGTGGAATTTAGCTTTGCCCTGGTTCAAAAGGCATATGGGATTTTTCTTAGGTTTTGGATTACTGCAGAAAATAAGCTCTGTGGCAAGATTATATGCTTTGCTCAGCATTAATGAACACCACTTTTAGGATTTTTCGAGCCTAAATGTAGTCGCCGGAAGTAAAAAGCTAACATTTGGCTATAAATGAAGTACCATATGGTCAAATGATTTAACATCACCATCTTAATGAGGCTGTAAAGCTCCTTAAGGTGGCCAATGTCCTCTAGTCTAATTTAGCTAATTGTTAGCAACTGCCTTTTTTTAAGGCAAATAAAGGCTTCAAAATTCACTACTGGGATATTTACTGATGTATTTAATGTCTTAGAACAAAATGTAAAAGTCACTTGAACTTGTGTTAACCACAGACCTTATTTAAGGCCTTTAACCAAAAAACTATTCAAAAAGCCCATTGATTTTGAGCCAAGGGAACCAGAGGTGCTAACAAATTCAAGGTTTTAGGACTCATTACTTGCGTATTCTGTTGCACTTCTAACACCATCTCTACAAAGTAGGTGCAGCTTAGTTAGCACATTAGCAAAGCAGCAGCTTTAGGGCTCCGTTTGTGTCTATACAGGATGAGTTTGGGCTATAGTGTAGGTCACTGCCATTTTGCCAGCACTCAAAGTCCAGTACATAACCATTTTGCAAATGAAAAATAGACTTGAAGTAAAAAAAAATGCTAATGGTTACTTTTATATGCATATGATGACTGTAAAGACTGCAGGATTGTTTACAATAGAAGTGTATCTGTTCCATCAGACTAGCGTTAGCTGCGTTAGTGAAAAACATGACTGACAATGATCTTCAATGGAAAGCAGGCTAGCTTTAGCCTTCTTAAAGAGTCACTATAAGTGATGTTTTGTGCTGGTTTACATATGTATGAAGTCATTATGCAGGTATTTGCATATCCATAAAATATTAAAGCATGAAAGAGTGAAAACACTTTCACAACAGGAAGTCAAACTAAGCTTAAGTGACTCTAACTAACATCATTATTCAGCTATTAATATTAAATCCAAGCTGCTATCGCCTCATCTGTATGAAGGCTAAATCCATCTGTGAATTCACAACCTTTTTATGACAGCAGAACACTTCACTTCTGATTAGCTTGTGTGCATAAGATAGTCAGTAAGGCTTTGTGTTCCTGAGATATGATGTTGAGTGATTGCCAGGAAAGTGTTTTTGCAGAACATTATGATGTCACAGTGAAGTTGACCTTTGACCTTTTTAAAAATGTCATCACTTCATCATTATATCCTTTTAGGCATTTGAGTGAAATTTTGTCAGAATCAGCATTTAAATTCTTGAGTTACGGCCAAAAACATGTTTCGTAAGTGACCTTGACCTTTGACCTTTGATCACCAAATTCTAATCAGTTCATTCTTGAGTCCAAGTGGGCATTTGTGCCATCAAGGTGATCCTGAGATATCGCATTCCCAAGAATGAAAAAGATGCCGTCACAGTGACCTTGACCTTTGACCACTAAAATCTAATCAGTTCATCCTTGAGTCTAAGTGAACATTTGTACCCAATTTGAAGAAATTCCCTTAAGGCGTTTTTTGAGACGTCATGTTCTCTAAAATGAGACGGACAACCTGAAAACATAATTCCTCCGGCCACGGCTATTTTTGGCATCAGAGGCATAAAAGGTAAAGTCAAGTTATACTTGAACAAAATCAAAGGGGAGGGAGCTCTGCAGGAAAACAACGAGGATTGCTGATTGGTTGTCGGGAACAAAGGTACGCACATTCACAGCTTACATTTCTGTCTGTCTGATGATGATGTCTGTCTGCCATTAAAGTGCTGCGGTTCTTCCCCCATCACAGACACTGATTTCAGTCTCCACATCTCACTGATGGAAAGACAGCAAAGTGATGGGAATGATGTCACTGCGTACCAGTTAGAAGGGCTGAAGAATTGTTCAGCACCGAATCCTGTTTGCATTCTCCCCCACATTCTGCTCATTATAGTATTTTCTGAGTTTAATAATAATCATGCACTCACAATGTCTATATTCCACATGAGCAACATTAGGCTTTTTTAATTGCCAAAATCAAATTGAGTTTCATATTCAGTGGAGGGGGAAGCTTGATCACTAACTGAGAGCTGGAATGTTAATTAGGCTTGGTCATTTCACTCGCTGTAAATACACATTTTGGGCCCTGGGGAGGACATTCCTGGCATTCCTGCTCAATTTTTAGAATAAACGGAAGAGTCTCTCTGTCTTTTGTTATGTGTGAGTGTATTGAGCTCTCAGTATTCTTCCAGATTTTGTCAAATTAGCTGTTGCTGGTGTAGATAGGATGTCTTAATGTGACAAATAACATTTTGAAATGTTATTTTCATGACAAGAACTGAATCTGATGCAGTAAGTGTAAAAACATGGTTAGAATTATAAAGAGGATTACTTGTTGGGGCGTGTTGGGGCATGTACGGGGGCTGAGTCCTCCCTGCAGCGGTCACAGATTTGACTCCGGCCTTGGCCCTTTGCTGCATGTTGTCCCCTCTCTCTCTCCCCCTTTCACACTTACTCTCCGTCATATCCAATGAAGGCCATAAAAGCCCCAAAAATATCTTTTAAAAAAAGCAGAAGATTACTTAAACTACCTAGAAGCATGCCTGAATCAAGAGATAATCTCCAGTAATGATTGGTGGTAATAACTGGAGTTTAGTGACTTGGTCACGTGATTTTAATAGATGGATGTCACTTTTTTAGCGTGAAAAACAAATACATTCCATAATTGTACTGTTGTTGATACATGTGATGAAATGTTCTTGGAGGCTTTCACTGAACGTTGCCTTTTTAAAGGAAGTCCCATTTACACGCTGAGCTGTCGTATGTACTCAGTTTCAGTTCTTATCCAGGTCAATCTGCCTACACAAACCTTTGAGTGAGCCTCTCTCTGTTGTCATGAATAAACCAGTTAACACAATATTCCCTCTGCCCCTGACTGAGCAGTTGTGTCTTCTAGCTAATAGAGGAGAGAGACCCATGATAGCATTTGAGTTTTAAATGTACTTTAAAGAGACACAGTGTTTTGGGACCAGTGTCACTGGAAACATTTTTTTAAATATGATGATGGTCAGAAGCAAAATATATGAGCGAGCTAATATTGTTGCAGTATATCTGTCTACACTAATGCTGAGCAGCATTGTAGACAGTGAGCCGTGTTTTATTTTGACCTTGACAGGGGTCCATCCAGGAAACTGTCTCTGAGAAAATTTATTTGACATGTAGTTTGAGTTTTTAGTTTGGCCCATGTCCTATCCAACATGGAATGGGTTGGGTTTAAGACCTGTACTGCAGCCAGGAGGCGATAAAGATGTTTTTGGCTTCATTTTTGGGGAGCAGTCATGTTGTCAGTCTTTGTATACAGTCTTTGGTTTATCCAGCTGTTACAAGCTGTTGTGTCAGAAGCTGTTTGTTGTGTTTAACATGCAAGCCTTGTACAGGCCTCCCTTGGCCTATTTTGATCAAGCCAGGAGGAGCGCCAGGCTTTGAAGTAAATTTTACTCAGTGGCCAAAACTGGAATTACACCTTCTGGGTCTGCCTTGTGTTGCTATGGGGTCCAGAAGGACTTTTCCCCATAGACTTACATTGGGAAAGAGACATCTGTAAATCAGTGGATACATGTTTTGTGAGCATCAAAACCTTCTTGAAAGTACTCATTTCACTATCAAGATTTAATCCATTCAGTTCAATAACATTTGGAAAGTCTAGAAGAGTTGCAAGATTAAATAACTTGATCACCACTCAAGTTAGCAGAGTGCAAAACCAGAATTCAGCTGCTTTGCCAGTGGAAATCTCAAGTGTTTATGCTCTATGGGCTTCATGATGATGTACATCAAGGTATTTTCAGGCCGTGGAAATAGAGTGTTTTTTTGCTTCATCCTTTGAGAAGCACTTATAAGAATAAACATCCATGTTGCATCCAGGTTTTCTTATAACACATCCATGACTTTCAGATAATTGTTAATAAATGAAAAAAATATGAAGCATTCTGCTGTTGCTGCATTCTTATGCGCTCTGATTAATAAATGTATTCTTTGATTATAAAACACAAGCCATATGTTGTTGCCATAGACTGTATTGTGGATTGCTGGACATAACAATTGTCCACTGCTACCAGCAGCAGTAAACTGCTTATTAGACGTTTGGGGAACATCGGTAAATTGTAGTGTCTACTGATTAGCAATTACTAGTGGTTTGGGAGGAGGGGGGGCTTTATGGATGCCAGCCATTTTAAAGGGGAACTTAAGAACCCGCTAGCTCCTCCCTACCACGGCTGTTGATGCACAGTCTTTAGTCATGTAAAGGTAGCCACTGTGTCACATGTGTCCAACCTTTAATCATTATTCTCTTGTAAATTGCCCCAACACAAGCGTTACTTTACTCTCCCAACCACATTCAAAGCTCCTCCACCTCTGAACACTTCAGTGGGCAACATACTTCTATCTCTTCACATTTCATCCATCTCACCTCGGGGCTGATGGCATCCATCACCTCTTCAGAGGCCTCTGACCCGGTCTAGGCAGTCCAGTCACGTCTGCAGGCCCTCGGAGCTGTCTTAAATGCCGCACAGATCATCTGGTCTCAGCTGCTTTGATCTCAAAGAGACGGCACCTGCTTCTCAGAGGCAAAATCCATACTAAAGCTTTTCCAACTTCACAATGCCGAACCAATCTAGCAAATGATGCCGGGATATGAGGAGCCTTTCAAATGGTGGTTTGATTTCCACCTCTTTAGTGAGATGGACTCCGCCGAGGCATCCACAGAAAGAAAAAGAAAAGACACAGAGTATCGCTGACTGGGCGGCCAGCAGAATACAAATGGCCACTTTCATATTTGGCCCTGGAGAAATGTGTTACTCATGTGCACCAAAGGCACAATGATCTGCTGTGTGCTGTAGAGAGGAGCTTTTGACAACAGACTATAGCTTTCTATTTATTTTCCCCAGCAGCGCTTAGTCTGTGTCCTGGGGAGCATAAGATATGTGATTAATGATTAGGTGAGATGTTATTGATCCCTGTAAGGAACTGATGCTGTTTAAACAGATTTAGTTAAAATATGATACAACAAAGGGAGAACAGAAAATAAATATGAATAAACAGAGGCACATATATAATCATTAATATCAAAGGAAAAGTGTTGGGCACAGTGTTATAATAGTGTGAAAAATACCAAAAAAATGTCTTGAGACAAAGGAATAATGACAAAAAGAGTGATATGGATGAATGTAGAAAACAAACGCTCCTGTGTTCACATTAAGCCAAATCCTGTATACAGTAACAGACATACATTTGACTAAAACAGATGCCAAACAAGTTGTTTGCAAGTTGAGGTGTAGCAAGCCAATTTCTTACTTGTGATCATATCAAACTTTAATACATCACAGCTTTTGTTGCGTACTTGGCCACGATGCATGTATATCAGAATTCAGACTAAAATCAACTTTATTGTTTTGTCCCACAATGCAGCGCAGAGTTTATAAAAAAGAAGCTAATCACAAAAAGAAAAAGAAAAAGGAAAATACACTGTGGTTAGTGAGGTGGCAGCAAAGACATAACCAACAAAAAAATAATTATTATGAAGAGAGGGTAACCACAGCTGAGTGTCATGTTGCATGTTAATGTCTTGTTTCTGATTTCTTTTATTTAGTGATGAAGTTAAATATGGTTTCCTACATGGTGATCAATACGGTTTCTAAATAAATGAATCACTTAGTAACCAAAAATCTGAATAACCTCCAAGTTGACTTACTGTCCCACTAACTGACTAACTTACCAACAAACTGACCAATAGAACATATCGACTGACTAACTGATATAACTGAGTGATTTTTAATGGAAAATTATTTATTATTATATATTTATTATATTGATTTATTATTGAATTTCTTTTTACCTTTTTTTTTAATTTAACCATTTATTACTGTATTTTTTAAAATGAGATTTTAACCACATAAAGCCCTTTTTGGGGAAATTTTAACTGAAAATGATTCTTTTAAGAGGTTTTAACAGTAAATATGCCTCTGTCACCCTCTGAATATTCGGGGGAATACTGTGTTTAGCACTAACTAACTAACTAACCCCCAACTAATGAACTGAAAATGGACTAAAAATCAAAAAAAATACTTACAGACTTAAAGACTGACTTTTTAGTTTTTTACATTTTTGGGGACTGTTTATTTTCAGTTTTTTTTTGGCCCATGTCATATAAAGTTTCTTGTTGCCTCCTCCCTGTTTTTTTTTATAGGAAAACAAACCAATGTGCTAAGGTTTCAAAGGGTAAACAGATTTTCTCAACAGATAAAATGACATAATTCTTCATTTTAATTTACAGTACAAACGGTTTCCTACATGATAACAATGATATAGATACTGTTCGTTTTTAATGGTACAGCCCAGTGAGTGTACAGCTATCCTACTGTGTGATTATAGCACTATGTGTGTGTGTGTGTGTGTGTGTTGTTCTGTATACAGTAGTGTGTACTGTAGACGAGTAAGCTCTTTTGACCTTGCTGCTGTTTCTTCGATTTTCACTGCTCACACTGAGTCAGACAAATTTAATGTGGTGCATTGATCAAGTCAGGATTGAAATAAACCTCCCTCTCCCACCCCCATCACTCTATAGCTTTCTCTCTCACACACGCACAGGCACAAGCAAAACAAAAATGCTGATTAATTGCGTGTTGCGGCGGATGATAGATGGTGACCTCTGTTTTGCCTTCGCTGTTGTCATTGTCCCACAGCATGAAGGATGGACACGAGAACACAAACCAATGATCTTTTTCCCATCCAGCCCAGTGCCTCTGAGTCTGAATAATTCAATTTGTATCCACCAAAGCTGCATTTGTCATAGCTGGTGTGTGCTCCCAGGCTCTTTACCCAGGATGCTTTGCTCTATACACTTTGATTCACCACATTCAGTGCAGGTTTCAGGAGATCAATCCGCACACGAGGAAGCCAGGGCGATGGTATTTTCACAGTGCTCGCTCAAAAATGAAATGTTCCTTAATTTTTTGCCAGTTAAAAGTGCAACATATAGTGGGAAAAAAATCACAAAATCACACGGCAATTATACAAGTAAATGCTGCTGTTTCTCTAAATGAGCCCTGTGATAGTCTGGCCACCTGTCAAGGGTGTACACTGCTTCTCACCCAGTGTCAGCTGGGATAGGCTCCAGTTCCTTCACGACCCTGAATAAAATAATTAGTTTAGGATAATTAATGAATGCATGTTTCTGCAGATTAAACATTAATTCTGATTTATTAATGCAGTTGAGCTTGACGGTTTGTTACTGACCATGGAAACTGCATATTGACAAAAAATCCTCAGCACAAGGTCCATTTTACCAGAAATTATTAAACTGTCTGTTGATGAAGTGACAACCATGTGCTCTATTTATATTGGGTCTGTCCTTCAGGAATGAGTCCTTAAATCTGGAAATGAGTTAGCATTTAAGGACTTCATTACACTTAAACTTACAAAATCCTAAAAGTGGTGTTCATTTGTAAAGATTATCTCGCTGAACAAAACTTGTATCATAAAAATTTGTTTGCCACGGAGCGTATTTTCTGTTAAAATCAAAAATACAATGGAAAATTCCATAGGCTAAAAATGTCATTCCCCGAGGATTATGCTTTTGTAGTTTTTGTGATCATCTCTATCAATTCTAATAACCAAAGCAAGTTTTGTCTTAAAGTATAATTCCAGTTATGGCAACTGGGATCTTATATTGTAGGTTTTGCAAAGGGGCTTTATAGGCATGGGAAAACTTACATCTACATTGCCAAAGCAAGTGTGAAATAAAAGAAAAAAATTACAATAGTTAATGGTCTACTAGAATATGTTTTTTATACACATTGCTGCTGATTGGGTACACCTCTGACATACCCAGCAAATGAGAGAGGACATACCTCAAGTACCATTGTAAGCTGTTTCGAGGAAACGTTGTTCAACGCGGAAAGGGTGGCAAAATGATGCATAACGTTTTGAAACTGGACGTGCCCAAGTTCAAAAAAGGCCAGTGTCAACAGAGGCACTTGCACCGTCATTTAAAAAAATTAAAATAAAATAAAACAAAACAACAACAACAACAACAACAATAATAATAATAACATAATAACAACAATAATAACTATATTTATAGAGCAGAGTTTATAAAGTGCTTTTACAAATACAACAGAACAACAAAAGAACAGCAGAAAGCCAAACAGTCCTACTGAACACAAGTGAGACAAAACTTGGGTAGCCTTAGGGTAAAATTAAAACAAGATTACAAATAATGCAAGATGTAGGACGCAAAACATCAATATAGCCTAACATAATACAAACAAATAATACAAACATTGACTAAAAACAACAAAACCAATGAAACCACAAATAAGATCAAATAGAATAAATAAAACATGGATGAAAAAGGTAAAATATATTTGAAGAAAAACATCTCTCTCTATATTATTTTGTTAAAATTATTTTTGTAACATGCATTTATGTTTATGTTTGCATTATGAGTCTAACGTTTTCCTCTAATTATGTAACATACCTCAAAAAGTCACCCCCCGGATTTCCTGGTGGTATTGGTTTCTTCCAAAAGTGGCAGTAGGTACGCACACCCGCACGCGCGCACCACCGCCGGAGGCGACGTAAATCAGCAGCTACATGGTGTCTCCAAATCGGTCAGTCCGCATCAAAACCTTTCTGAAACGTGTGAAAATTCAACGCACCTTGTTAAAAAGAGAAACATAGCGAGTGTTTGTTTAGCTCCGCAACTAAAGCGGCTAAAGTTTGTAGCCTCAGTCCGGTGTTTTTATTGCGCGAGCTAGCGGTGACCTGCGACCTAGCATAGCGTCCTGTTAGCAGGTTAAAGCGGAGCTGTTTGAATCATGTAGCAGTTAACTGATACTTTTTTAACATCTCTGTCACGGGTTACAGTTGGCAAAACATTGAATTTCACGTGATATCTCCAGGTCAAGATGCAGAGGAAAATGTGGTCACACTTAAAAGAAACGACGGGAAGCTCCAGCTGTGTCCCCAGTCCATGGGACAGGTAGGTTATCTCGTTACTTGGGGTCTCGTGGACAATCATGAAGGTTATCTGCAACATATGTGGTGCTGCTCATGCTTCTTCTTTTGTATCGTGTTTGAAAAATACAAATGTGACCGTTTTGGTAGTTTTTTTTTTTTAGCTGACTTTATTATTATGTTCTCTAAATTGATGGTGGATATAGTCTTTTTATGTGAATGTATGACCCTAAAGAGTTTTGGGTGAAGTAGACAAGACTTAAGTCTAGAAAAGTGGCAGCTGTGTTGAAGTGAGTGAATCAGTGTATAGCTATAACAACACAAATAACTGACATGGAAATCTCTAAATAACAGGGTTCACATGGTCCTGGAAAACCTGGTGTAGTCATGGAATTTTACAGTCACACTTTGCTTTTTTTTATTTCAAATTTTCCTTTTACTTGTGACTTTTACAACCACAACTTCAAAAATACTGATCCCCCCCATACTTGCGATCATAATGCCTGTGTAATGCCGATATAGTGCAAATGACAGGATAATTGCATTTCTTTTCATTCCTCTACTTTAATTTTTCCCCACATTTTTGTTAAAAGAAAAGAAAACATAAACACACATGCACACACACACATATATAAAACCCTCCATGTAATGTAACATAACAGCAAATTATTTCTGTTTATAGCTTTCGAAGTACTGTAGCTCTCAATTTGTGTCAAAGGGTGAGAATGTTTTATTTGCCATCACTTACATTTTTTCCCCCATCTGGCTCACCATGACTGCCAGTTAGCTGGAATATGTTGAAAAATAGTTTGAATCTGATATGTAAAAAAGAAGAAAAAGAAAAAGCTGGGCAAGTCCTGCAAGATTTTCTACTAGAGCCCAAAGTTTCATCTTTTGTGAAATTAACATCATACTATGCATACTGTTATTGTGATGGCCCACCAGCAGATGGAGACATAAAATACAATGCTTTCCTATGTATATAATATTCATTTATTCTGCAAAATAAGAATAATACTTAAACTTAGGGTTGTTTTTTTTGTACATGTTCACTTTGTGGATTAAGATAAGTCAGATGTTTTTTTCTAAAGCCAATATCTGACAATAGAGATGACGTGTCGATAATATCGTGAATCTCTATTTTTAACAGAACATAATGCAGAAAAAGATGCTCAGAGTAATTTAGAATCATCAAACTCCCAGTGAATTTAACTGTTTCAGTGCACCAATGTCATTTTTGACCATAAAGTTTATTGTTTAATTGTAAAATAACCTACTTCCATTACATTTCATTACATTTGCTTCCATATGAGGGACGATTGCATTGCATAATTAAATATATTTATATATAACATCGGTCTATATCTGGTAGGTTAAATATCTGAATTCTTTACTCCCCATTTTGGTATTGGCATCAACCCCAAAAACCCAGTATTGGTCGGGCTCTAATTATTACAGGATTTTTAAAAATTTAATTTAATTTTTTTTCCAACAAACAGTACAAAATGTGACTGGGATTGACCATAGTGTGATAAAGGCACTGTGCGTGTATTTTGCACATCCATTTCTTATACCTAGGCCACAGAATTAGGTTATAGTTGTAACTTCTCTTTTTTCTTTTCTTTTTTTTTACATCTCCAGCTGCCTACTCTGTGATCATGCGGTCCTGTTATTCCACAGTGCGTTCCTCTTGGTTATTACTGAGGTTGTAGGAAACGAAAGGTTAGGTTAAACCCTAAAAATCAAGCTGCTGCTGTCAAATAAACAGGAGATTGATGGATGTGACCTGTGTGTGACCCCTGTGAGAAGGTCATGATTCAGACCAGCGACAGTTGGCGTCCATTCACCAGATAAATTTAATAAGCGTCAGTATGTTTGTGTTGGTGAAAAGAACCTTAATGGCGAGGGAGGGAGAAAAAGCCTGGAATGGATAAAAAACATACAGATGGAGAGTGAAGAGTTTGAACCCAAAATATCCCTACAGACTGGGCTGTAGTCAACACCACTTAAGTTGAGTCCAAAACTGAGCAGTCTGAAGTCCGAATCCAAAACAGAATTGGGTTTGAATCAAGACTGACAAAAACTGGATAAAACTGAGTTCTCTCCTGAGACCAAAGCCAGGAAAGCAACAGAAATGTAGAATATTCTGATAAAGGTGCTAGACTTAAAGCTGGCAATGCACATCTACTTCTACTCTTCAAACATTAAACCTGAGTCTTCAAAGTCATTAGAAGTTACAAAATCAGATCGCGTCAAACACACGAGGAGAAATTGCACAGATTATCTTCTCTTGGATTCAAACCCTACAGGATTATAAAAAATAATGCATCACACGCAACAAAGTATTGAGATTATCTCACCAGAGTCAGCACCACCTGGCTTTCCCCCCAATTACATCTCTCTTGCACATACTCACACATAGACTCTAAAACCCCACACCTTCTGCCATCTCTTTTCTTTTGACTTTCTACAGTAGCTGTCTGATATTTAAACAAGTCCGCTTCCCTGTCAACTGTAAGGTGTGAAAGTTTAGTCCTCCGTGGGCAACTGTCATTAGTTAAGCATCTTTACTGTTTTGTTTATTTAATGACTCTTGTTTCCTGCAAAGCTTTATTGTGAGAGAAGAGGATGGGCTGCGGAGAGCTTGGCTATAAAATAAGTAAAATAGCCAACTCGGGTCACCAAACCTGAGTTATGAAAAAAAAAGACACAAAACACAACACTGAGACAGGTTAGAGACAGAGAATAAAACTTCTTGAGAACTCTAATTATCCTGCTTGATGAGCTTTTGATTAAAGCAGCATTAATTGTTATTTGTTTGGCCACCTAGGGACAGCGGTAACAAGCTGTAAACACAACAGTAATATACCCAATGGAGTTGTTGTTGTGAATTTGTTAGTATAGAACAATTATTTACGCATCCAGCATAAGCAGCAACATTATCATTCATTTGGAGTCATGTTTCTGGATACCCAATGAAGTCCAATATTCACTCTTCATTTAGTTCTTTAGTTCAAAATTTATTTGGTTCCTTAGCTGCTAAATGCTCAACCCCAATCTGCAGAAAAAATGTTGGCATTGTACTTTGTGCTAGGGCTCACCCTAATGCTTCAAAGCTTAGATTGTTGCAAAAGTAATCAATTTCCAAATCAGTATTCCAATGCTCAGATTATATATATAACCTCCAATATCCAAAATAGCCCTAAATTAGGGGTCAGCAAACGTCACGTTTTGTCTTTGATGTCTTGTATGCCCAAAAACTGATATTTTGGACGGCCCTGGTTTCTACAAACCGCAGGTTGGTTACATTTATACGTAATTATGTATGGGATATGCTGAAACACTGTGGTTAAGGCGTGGTTAGGTTCGGGCACAAAACCCACTTGGTTACGATTAGGAAAAGATCATGTTTGGGGAAAAAAAAGGTTTTGATGGTACGATACCAGCTGGCAACGTAGCAATGCTTTGCTAAAAAACAACTGCTTTTCGTGACATAATTCTGGGTGGAAAATCAGCAACAGGTGGCTTGTTTGTCTCAAACAGTGGCCTGCAGTGGTCTGCAGCCTGCAGTGGTCTGCAGCCTGGCAGGCGTCTTGCCTTGGTGTCACTTGGTGTCAGCTAACTTTGGTTGTTTGCTGTTTGGTGCTGAGCAGGTTGCATACAGGGGCTTTATGTAAACTTGATTGTTAAAAATGAGATTGAACTAGAAGTGAGACTGAGCCAAAACTCCAGCTGGGGGTCGTCAAACCAAAAATGAGCTGAAAGGCGCAACAATGCTCCACAGAGCTGAGGGGAAAAGCTAATTCAGGTGAAAATGCTCTGTTAGTTTGCTACTGCAAGGGACCACTTTAACTTTGCAAGTAGTTATTCAACCCATTGTTTGTAGAGAGATTTTGAGAGATACAGCATTAAAACCTTTAAAGCCCCATATCACCATCTGTTTTATGCACACTTTTTTCCTCGGTTTTTGCCGGCAGGAAGTGAAAGCCATACTCCCATCAAGCCAAAACCATGAAAATACTTTGTGGTTTTAGAATTGCCCAACTTTTGTTTATATGTCCCCTGCAGAACTTTGCTTTCGGGCTCATCCTCTGGTCTGTGGTCTTAAACAGAGATATTCATCCCTGTGTGTTTTCACAGCTGCTTTTTTTACGATGAGAGCATGCTTAGGAAAATGGACAGGAGGTTGGAGTGACGAGGTCTCACCTGGCGGTCAAACCAATGAACCTGTCACTTGAAGATTTCAAGGGCTTACCTCTGGACAGAGCCCACATCTGCTAACGTGTCTTAAACACACTCACGCACACACCACACACACAGATCATCAAAACTGTGAGTAACTAGTGGAATGATTACTCCTCCATGCTTTCATAATGTCTGATGAAAGAGCGATGCAATATCCAAATCATCCGGAGCGCGCTGCATGAGATGCAGCGAGCTCTATTTACTGTTTAAAGCAATGGCAGCGGTTGTGGTGATGTGTCCTCGGGGTATGACATTTTATGTCGTTTGGTGCCTTAACACCAATTGTAAGTCTTATCTAGTCTATCTAGAGTGAGTTATTGGCCCTTACAGCAACTGCTGCAGCTGGCTTGAGAACCTAACTATGGATTATTTCTGTCACTCATTCATGTTTATAGCATTGGGGATCAAAATGAAGCAATATTAAAGTGTGTTTAGAAGAAGTGATAGCTCTGATCTGACTGGGGTAGTGCAGTCTTACAGCTCTACAAGGGGTAGTTGTCTTTTATGGCCTCTGGAGTAGCTGTGTATACAGCTTGGTTAATTGAGAAAACAGCTCTGTTGTGTAGTGTAGTGTGATTTAGCACCTTAGTTAGTCGAGCCAGAGCCTCGGCATTGTTTTGGTCTTAGCTCGAGATAGGGTGATTTGAGAATTATCATTTTCAAAACATAACATTTATAACAATATTCTGTTTGCAACTAAAATGTAGTTTATTTTATATATTAAGTTCGAAGTTTGCATTTGTGGTCTGCAGTTTTAAGAAAAGCCTCATTTTTTTCATCTTCTACGAACAGAATCTGATAGAATATTGAAAAAAAAAAACAATTTAGCTCATGTTTTAGATATTATATTGCACAATATTTTGTGTGGCAATAGTGTATCTACAAACAAACCCCAAGTATTGATGTTTTTTTTTTTTATATTAACTATAGGGATGCAAGATATTGGATTTTTTTTACCTATGTCTGATATGCTGATATGTAACATTTGACTGATAACAGAAACCAATATGGATACATCCCGCTTTTCACCCCACTTAATGTTAGCGATTATCAAGTCTCTTCTGTTCAAGGTAACTTTATTGTCATTTTTCTTAAATGTTGTTTAAGAAGAAATGAAATTTATAGGTGATCCTAAATTCTACTACATCATATTGGAATTAACATCAGATTATGCATGTTGTTAACGTGATGAACAAACAG